>NW_027228692.1:0-44057 GCF_037783145.1 Equus przewalskii | reverse complement strand
CGTCACGTGCTTCTGGCACGTCTGAGAGGTGGTTCCGGCATGCCCGGCAGGTCATCCCAGAGAGTCCTCCAAGTGGTTCTGGCATAGCACGCAGGTGATTTTGGCGTGTCTGGCAGGTTGTTCCGTTGTGCTTGGCAGGTGGTTCAGGCTTGGCCGGCAGGTGGTTCCAGACTCTCCAGGACGTGTTTCCAGCTTCTCCGGCAGGTGGTTCTGGTACGTCTGAGAGGTGGTTCCGCCATTGCTGGCAGGTGATTCCGGACTGTCCCCCAGGTGGTTCTGGCATAGCCAGCAGTTGATATTGGCCTGGCCGGCAGGTGGTTCCAGCGAGTCGAACAGGTGGCTCCGGCGTGCTCGGCAGGTGGTTCCAGTCTGTCCGGGAGGTGGTTCCGGCGTTTCCGGCACGTGCTTCCGGCACGTCTGAGAGGTGGTTCCGGCATGCGCGACAGGTGGTTTCGGAGTTTCCGCCAGGTGGTTCTGGCGTACCCGGCAGGTGATTTTGGCGTGTCCGTCAGGTGTTTCTGGCGAGTCGAGCAGGTGGCTCCGGCATGCTCGGCAGGTGCTTCCGGCGTCTCCGGCACGTGGTTCTGGTGTGTCTGAGAGCTGGTTCCGGCATGTCCGGCAGATTATTCCGGAGTGTCCGCCAAGTGGTTCTGGCATACCCGGCTGGTGATTTGGGCATGTCAGGTAGGTGGTACCGGCGAGTCGAGCAGGTGGCTCCGGCGTGCTCGGCAGGTTGTTCAGACGGGTCTGGCAGGTGTTTCCCGTCTGTTCTGCGTGTGGTTCCAGCATCTCATGCACATGGTTCTGGCACGTCTGAGATGTGGTTCCGGCCGGCCCGACAGGTGTTTCCACAGTGTCCGCCAAGTGGTACTGGCGTAGTTGGCAGGTGATTTTGGCATGACTGGCTTGTGGTTCCAGCAAGCCCGGCAGGTGATTCGGAAGTGTTCCCCAACTTGTTGTGGCGTAGCCGGTAGGTGATTTTTCCGTGATCGGCAGGTGGTTCTGGCGAGTTGAGCAGGTGGTTCCGGCGTGCTCGGCATGTGCTTCCGGGGTCATTGGCACGTGGTTCTGGCATATCTGAGAGGTGGTTCCGTCATGCCCGGCAGGTGATTCCGGAGTGTTCGCCAAGTGTTTCCGGTGTAGCCGGCAGGTGATTTTGCATGTCCAGCGGTCGTTCCGGCGGGTCGAGCCGGTGGTTCCGGCGTGTCCGACAGGTGGTTCCGGTCTGTCCGGCAGGTGGTTCTGTGGTGTCCGGTACGAGGTTCAGTCTGAGAGGCTGTGCCGGCATGCCCCTCACGTGATTCCGGCTTGTCCCCGAAGTGGTGCTGGTGTAGCGGGCAGGTGATTTTGGCGTGTCCGGCAGGTGGTTCAGGCGAGTTGAGCAGGTGGTTGCGACGTGCTCGGCAGGTGCTTCCGGCGTCTCCGGCACGTGTTTCTGGCACATCTGACTGGTGGTTCCGGCATGCCCAAAAGTTGATTCCGGTCTGTCCGGTAGGTGGTTCCGGCGTGCACGGCACGTGGTTCTGGTACGTGTCAGAGGTGGTTGCGTATGCCCAACAGGTGATTCCGGACTGTCCGCCACGTGCTTCTGGCACGTCTGAGAGGTGGTTCCAACATGCCCGGCAGGTCATTTCGGAGAGTCGTCCAAGTGGTTCTGGCGTAGCCCGCAGGTGATTTTGGCGTGTCCGGCAGGTGGTTCCGCCGTGCTCGGCAGGTGGTTCAGGCATGGCCGTCACGTGGTTCCAGTCTGACCAGGACGTGTTTCCAGCTTCTCCGGCAGGTGGTTCTGGTACATCTGAGAGGTGGTTCCGCCATGGCTGGCAGGTGATCCCGGACTGTCCCCCAGGTGGTTCTGGCATAGCCAGCAGTTGATATTGGCCTGTCCGGCAGGTGGTTCCAGCGAGTCGAACAGGTGGCTCCGGCGTTCTTGGCAGGTGGTTCCGGTCTGTCCGGTAGGTGTTTCCGGCGTGTCTGGCACGTGCTTCCGGCACGTCTGAGAGGTGGTTCCGTCATGCGCGGCAGGTGATTCCGGAGTGTCCCCCAGGTGGTTCTGGCGTACCCAGCAGGTGATTTTGGCGTGTCCGGCAGGTGTTTCTGGCGAGTCGAGCAGGTGGCTCCGGCATGCTCGGCAGGTGCTTCCGGCGTCTCCGGCACTTGGTTCTGGTGTGTCTGAGAGCTGGTTCCGGCATGTCCGGCAGATGATTCCGGAGTGTCCGCCAAGTGGTTCTGGCATACCCAGCAGGTGATTTTGGCGTGTCAGGGAGGTGGTACCGGTGAGTCGAGCAGGTGGTTCCGGCGTGCTCAGCAGGTGGTTCAGGCGGTTCTGGCAGGTGGTATCCGTCTGTTCGGGGTGTGGTTCCAGCATCTCATGAACAAGTTTCTGGCAAGTCTGAGATGTTTTTCCAGCCGGCCCGACAGGTGTTTCCGCAGTGTCCGCCAAGCGGTTCTGGCATAGTTGGCAGGTGATTTTGGCATGACTGGCAGGTGGTTCCAGAAAGCCTGGCAGCTGATTCCAAAGTGTTCACCAACTGGTTGTGGCGTACCCGGCAGGTGATTTTTGCGTGATCGGCAGGTGGTTCTGGCGAGTCGAGCAGGTGGTTCCGGCATGCTTGGCTGGTGCTTCCGGGGTCATTGGCACGGGGTTCTGGCATGTCTGAGAGGTGGTTCCTGCATGCCCGGCAAGTGATTCCGGAGTGTTCGCCAAGTGGTTCTGGCATAGTCGGCAGGTGATTTTGGCATGTCCGGCAGGTGGTTCAGGCGAGTTGAGCAGGTGGTTCCAACGTGCTTGGCAGGTGCTTCCGGCGTCTCCGGCACGTGTTTCTGGCACATCTGACAGGTGGTTCCGGCATGCCCGAAAGGTGATTCCGGTCTGTCCGGTAGGTGGTTCCAGCCGGCACGGCATGTGGTTCTGGTACGTCTCAGAGGTGGTTGCGCATGCCCAACAGGTGATTCCGGACTGTCCGCCACGTGCTTCTGGCACGTCTGAGAGGTGGTTCCGGCATGCCCGGAAGGTCATCTCAGAGAGTCCTCCAAGTGGTTCTGGCATAACACGCAGGTGATTTTGGCGTGTCTGGCAGGTTGTTCCGTTGTGCTTGGCAGGTGGTTCAGGCTTGGCCGGCAGGTGGTTCCAGACTGTCCAGGACGTGTTTCCAGCTTCTCCGGCATGTGGTTCTGGTACGTCTCAGAGGTGGTTGCGCATGCCCAACAGGTGATACCGGACTGTCCACCACATGGTTCTGGCACGTCTGAGAGGTGGTTCCGGCATGCCCGGAAGGTCATCTCAGAGAGTCCACCAAGTGGTTCTGGCATAACACGCAGGTGATTTTGGCGTGTCTGGCAGGTTGTTCCGTTGTGCTTGGCAGGTGGTTCAGGCTTGGCCGGCAGGTGGTTCCAGACTGTCCAGGACGTGTTTCCAGCTTCTCCGGCAGGTGGTTCTGGTACGTCTGAGAGGTGGTTCCGCCATGGCTGGCAGGTGATTCCGGACCGTCCCCCAGGTGGTTCTGGCATAGCCAGCAGTTGATATTGGCCTGTCCGGCAGGTGGTTCCAGCGAGTCGAACAGGTGGCTCCGGCGTGCTCGGCAGGTGGTTCCGGTCTGTCCGGTAGGTGATTCCGGCGTGTCCGGCACGTGCTTCCGGCACGTCTGAGAGGTGGTTCCGGCATGCGCGACATGTGATTCCGGAGTGTCCGCCAGGTGGTTCTGGCATACCCGGCAGGTGATTTTGGCGTGTCCGGCAGGTGTTTCTGGCGAGTCGAGCATGTGGCTCCGGCGTGCTCGGCAGGTTGTTCAGACGGGTCTGGCAGGTGTTTTCCGTCTGTTCGGGGTGTGGTTCCAGCATCTCATGCACATGGTTCTGGCACGTCTGAGATGTGGTTCCGGCCGGCCCGACAGGTGTTTCCACAGTGTCCGCCAAGTGGTACTGGCGTAGTTGGCAGGTGATTTTGGCATGACCGGCAGGTGGTTCCAGCAAGCCCGGCAGGTGATTCCGAAGTGTTCTCCAACTGGTTGTGGCGTAGCCGGCAGGTGATTTTTGCGTGTCCGGCAGGTGGTTCTGGCGAGTCGAGCAGGTGGTTCCGGCGTGCTCGGCAGGTGCTTCCGGGGTCATTGGCACGGGGTTCTGGCATATCTGAGAGGTGGTTCCGGCATGCCCGGCAGGTGATTCCGGAGTGTTCGCCAAGTGTTTCCGGCGTAGCCGGCAGGTGATTTTGCATGTCCAGCGGTCGTTCCGGCGGGTCGAGCCGGTGGTTCCGGCGTGTCCGGCAGGTGGTTCCGGTCTGTCCGGCAGGTGGTTCTGTGGTGTCCGGCACGAGGTTCAGTCTGAGAGGCTGTGCCGGCATGCCCCTCACGTGATTCCGGCTTGTCCCCGAAGTGGTGCTGGTGTAGCGGGCAGGTGATTTTGGCGTGTCCGGCAGGTGGTTCAGGCGAGTTGAGCAGGTGGTTGCGACGTGCTCGGCAGGTGCTTCCGGCGTCTCCGGCACGTGTTTCTGGCACATCTGACTGGTGGTTCCGGCATGCCCAAAAGTTGATTCCGGTCTGTCCGGTAGGTGGTTCCGGCGTGCACGGCACGTGGTTCTGGTACGTGTCAGAGGTGGTTGCGTATGCCCAACAGGTGATTCCGGACTGTCCGCCACGTGCTTCTGGCACGTCTGAGAGGTGGTTCCAACATGCCCGGCAGGTCATTTCGGAGAGTCGTCCAAGTGGTTCTGGCGTAGCCCGCAGGTGATTTTGGCGTGTCCGGCAGGTGGTTCCGCCGTGCTCGGCAGGTGGTTCAGGCATGGCCGTCACGTGGTTCCAGTCTGTCCAGGACGTGTTTCCAGCTTCTCCGGCAGGTGGTTCTGGTACGTCTGAGAGGTGGTTCCGCCATGGCTGGCAGGTGATCCCGGACTGTCCCCCAGGTGGTTCTGGCATAGCCAGCAGTTGATATTGGCCTGTCCGGCAGGTGGTTCCAGCGAGTCGAACAGGTGGCTCCGGCGTGCTCGGCAGGTGGTTCCGGTCTGTACGGTAGGTGTTTCCGGCGTGTCTGGCACGTGCTTCCGGCACATCTGAGAGGTGGTTCCGGCATGCGCGGCAGGTGATTCCGTAGTGTCCGCCAGGTGGTTCTGGCATACCCGGCAGGTGATTTTGGCGTGTCCGGCAGGTGTTCCTGGTGAGTCGAGCAGGTGGCTCCGGCATGCTCGGCAGGTGCTTCCGGCGTCTCCGGCACTTGGTTCTGGTGTGTCTGAGAGCTGGTTCCGGCATGTCCGGCAGATGATTCCGGAGTGTCCGCCAAGTGGTTCTGGCATACCCAGCAGGTGATTTTGGCGTGTCAGGGAGGTGGTACCGGTGAGTCGAGCAGGTGGTTCCGGCGTGCTCAGCAGGTGGTTCAGGCGGTTCTGGCAGGTGGTATCCGTCTGTTCGGGGTGTGGTTCCAGCATCTCATGAACACGTTTCTGGCACGTCTGAGATGTGGTTCCAGCCGGCCCGACAGGTGTTTCCGCAGTGTCCGCCAAGCGGTTCTGGCGTAGTTGGCAGGTGATTTTGGCATGACTGGCAGGTGGTTCCAGCAAGCCTGGCAGGTGATTCCAAAGTGTTCACCAACTGGTTGTGGCGTAGCCGGCAGGTGATTTTTGCGTGATCGGCAGGTGGTTCTGGCGAGTCGAGCAGGTGGTTCCGGCGTGCTCGGCTGGTGCTTCCGGGGTCATTGGCACGGGGTTCTGGCATGTCTGAGAGGTGGTTCCTGCATGCCCGGCAAGTGATTCCGGAGTGTTCGCCAAGTGGTTCTGGCATAGTCGGCAGGTGATTTTGGCATGTCCGGCAGGTGGTTCAGGCGAGTTGAGCAGGTGGTTCCAACGTGCTTGGCAGGTGCTTCCGGCGTCTCCGGCACGTGTTTCTGGCACATCTGACAGGTGGTTCCGGCATGCCCGAAAGGTGATTCCGGTCTGTCCGGTAGGTGGTTCCAGCCTGCACGGCATGTGGTTCTGGTACGTCTCAGAGGTGGTTGCGCATGCCCAACAGGTGATTCCGGACTGTCCGCCACATGGTTCTGGCACGTCTGAGAGGTGGTTCCGGCATGCCCGGCAGGTCATCTCAGAGAGTCCTCCAAGTGGTTCTGGCATAACACGCAGGTGATTTTGGCGTGTCTGGCAGGTTGTTCCGTTGTGCTTGGCAGGTGGTTCAGGCTTGGCCGGCAGGTGGTTCCAGACTGTCCAGGACGTGTTTCCAGCTTCTCCGGCAGGTGGTTCTGGTACGTCTGAGAGGTGGTTCCGCCATGGCTGGCAGGTGATTCCGGACCGTCCCCCAGGTGGTTCTGGCATAGCCAGCAGTTGATATTGGCCTGTCCGGCAGGTGGTTCCAGCGAGTCGAACAGGTGGCTCCGGCGTGCTCGGCAGGTGGTTCCGGTCTGTCCGGTAGGTCATTCCGGCGTGTCCGGCACGTGCTTCCGGCACGTCTGAGAGGTGGTTCCGGCATGCGCGACAGGTGATTTCGGAGTGTCCGCCAGGTGGTTCTGGCGTACCCGGCAGGTGATTTTGGCGTGTCCGGCAGGTGTTTCTGGCGAGTCGAGCAGGTGGCTCCGGCATGCTCGGCAGGTGCTTCCGGCGTCTCCGGCACGTGGTTCTGGTGTGTCTGAGAGCTGGTTCCGGCATGTCCGGCAGATGATTCCGGAGTTGTCCGCCAAGTGGTTCTGGCATACCCGGCTGGTGATTTGGGCATGTCAGGTAGGTGGCTCCGGCGTGCTCGGCAGGTTGTTCAGACGGGTCTGGCAGGTGTTTTCCGTCTGTTCTGGGTGTGGTTCCAGCATCTCATGCACATGGTTCTGGCACGTCTGAGATGTGGTTCCGGCCGGCCCGACAGGTGTTTCCACAGTGTCCGCCAAGTGGTACTGGCGTAGTTGGCAGGTGATTTTGGCATGACCGGCAGGTGGTTCCAGCAAGCCCGGCAGGTGATTCCGAAGTGTTCCCCAACTGGTTGTGGCGTAGCCGGCAGGTGATTTTTGCGTGTCCGGCAGGTGGTTCTGGCGAGTCGAGCAGGTGGTTCCGGCGTGCTCGGCAGGTGCTTCCGGGGTCATTGGCACGTGGTTCTGGCATATCTGAGAGGTGGTTCCGGCATGCCCGGCAGGTGATTCCGGAGTGTTCGCCAAGTGTTTCCGGCGTAGCCGGCAGGTGATTTTGCATGTCCAGCGGTCGTTCCGGCGGGTCGAGCCGGTGGTTCCGGCGTGTCCGGCAGGTGGTTCCGGTCTGTCCGGCAGGTGGTTCTGTGGTGTCCGGCACGAGGTTCAGTCTGAGAGGCTGTGCCGGCATGCCCCTCACGTGATTCCGGCTTGTCCCCGAAGTGGTGCTGGTGTAGCGGGCAGGTGATTTTGGCGTGTCCGGCAGGTGGTTCAGGCGAGTTGAGCAGGTGGTTGCGACGTGCTCGGCAGGTGCTTCCGGCGTCTCCGGCACGTGTTTCTGGCACATCTGACTGGTGGTTCCGGCATGCCCAAAAGTTGATTCCGGTCTGTCCGGTAGGTGGTTCCGGCGTGCACGGCACGTGGTTCTGGTACGTGTCAGAGGTGGTTGCGTATGCCCAACAGGTGATTCCGGACTGTCCGCCACGTGCTTCTGGCACGTCTGAGAGGTGGTTCCAACATGCCCGGCAGGTCATTTCGGAGAGTCGTCCAAGTGGTTCTGGCGTAGCCCGCAGGTGATTTTGGCGTGTCCGGCAGGTGGTTCCGCCGTGCTCGGCAGGTGGTTCAGGCATGGCCGTCACGTGGTTCCAGTCTGTCCAGGACGTGTTTCCAGCTTCTCCGGCAGGTGGTTCTGGTACGTCTGAGAGGTGGTTCCGCCATGGCTGGCAGGTGATCCCGGACTGTCCCCCAGGTGGTTCTGGCATAGCCAGCAGTTGATATTGGCCTGTCCGGCAGGTGGTTCCAGCGAGTCGAACAGGTGGCTCCGGCGTTCTTGGCAGGTGGTTCCGGTCTGTCCGGTAGGTGTTTCCGGCGTGTCTGGCACGTGCTTCCGGCACGTCTGAGAGGTGGTTCCGTCATGCGCGGCAGGTGATTCCGGAGTGTCCGCCAGGTGGTTCTGGCGTACCCAGCAGGTGATTTTGGCGTGTCCGGCAGGTGTTTCTGGCGAGTCGAGCAGGTGGCTCCGGCATGCTCGGCAGGTGCTTCCGGCGTCTCCGGCACTTGGTTCTGGTGTGTCTGAGAGCTGGTTCCGGCATGTCCGGCAGATGATTCCGGAGTGTCCGCCAAGTGGTTCTGGCATACCCAGCAGGTGATTTTGGCGTGTCAGGGAGGTGGTACCGGTGAGTCGAGCAGGTGGTTCTGGCGTGCTCAGCAGGTGGTTCAGGCGGTTCTGGCAGGTGGTATCCGTCTGTTCGGGGTGTGGTTCCAGCATCTCATGAACATGTTTCTGGCACGTCTGAGATGTGGTTCCAGCCGGCCCGACAGGTGTTTCCACAGTGTCCGCCAAGCGGTTCTGGCGTAGTTGGCAGGTGATTTTGGCATGACTGGCAGGTGGTTCCAGCAAGCCTGGCAGGTGATTCCAAAGTGTTCACCAACTGGTTGTGGCGTAGCCGGCAGGTGATTTTTGCGTGATCGGCAGGTGGTTCTGGCGAGTCGAGCAGGTGGTTCCGGCGTGCTCGGCTGGTGCTTCCGGGGTCATTGGCACGGGGTTCTGGCATGTCTGAGAGGTGGTTCCTGCATGCCCGGCAAGTGATTCCGGAGTGTTCGCCAAGTGGTTCTGGCATAGTCGGCAGGTGATTTTGGCATGTCCGGCAGGTGGTTCAGGCGAGTTGAGCAGGTGGTTCCAACGTGCTTGGCAGGTGCTTCCGGCGTCTCCGGCACGTGTTTCTGGCACATCAGACAGGTGGTTCCGGCATGCCCGAAAGGTGATTCCGGTCTGTCCGGTAGGTGGTTTCAGCCTGCACGGCATGTGGTTCTGGTACGTCTCAGAGGTGGTTGCGCATGCCCAACAGGTGATTCCGGACTGTCCACCACATGGTTCTGGCACGTCTGAGAGGTGGTTCCGGCATGCCCGGCAGGTCATCTCAGAGAGTCCTCCAAGTGGTTCTGGCATAACACGCAGGTGATTTTGGCGTGTCTGGCAGGTTGTTCCGTTGTGCTTGGCAGGTGGTTCAGGCTTGGCCGGCAGGTGGTTCCAGACTGTCCAGGACGTGTTTCCAGCTTCTCCGGCACGTGGTTCTGGTACGTCTCAGAGGTGGTTGCGTATGCCCAACAGGTGATTCCGGACTGTCCACCACATGCTTCTGGCACGTCTGAGAGGTGGTTCCGACATGCCCGGCAGGTCATTTCGGAGAGTCGTCCAAGTGGTTCTGGCGTAGCACGCAGGTGATTTTGGCGTGTCTGGCAGGTGGTTCCGCCGTGCTTGGCAGGTGGTTCAGGCTTGGCCGTCAGGTGGTTCCAGACTGTCCAGGACGTGTTTCCAGCTTCTCCGGCAGGTGGTTCTGGTACGTCTGAGAGGTGGTTCCGCCATGGCTGGCAGGTGATTCCGGACCGTCCCCCAGGTGGTTCTGGCATAGCCAGCAGTTGATATTGGCCTGTCCGGCAGGTGGTTCCAGCGAGTCGAACAGGTGGCTCCGGCGTTCTTGGCAGGTGGTTCCGGTCTGTCCGGTAGGTGTTTCCGGCGTGTCTGGCACGTGCTTCTGGCACGTCTGAGAGGTGGTTCCGTCATGCGCGGCAGGTGATTCCGGAGTGTCCGCCAGGTGGTTCTGGCGTACCCGGCAGGTGATTTTGGCGTGTCCGGCAGGTGTTTCTGGCGAGTCGAGCAGGTGGCTCCGGCATGCTCGGCAGGTGCTTCCGGCGTCTCCGGCACTTGGTTCTGGTGTGTCTGAGAGCTGGTTCCGGCATGTCCGGCAGATGATTCCGGAGTGTCCGCCAAGTGGTTCTGGCATACCCAGCAGGTGATTTTGGCGTGTCAGGGAGGTGGTACCGGTGAGTCGAGCAGGTGGTTCCGGCGTGCTCAGCAGGTGGTTCAGGCGGTTCTGGCAGGTGGTATCCGTCTGTTCGGGGTGTGGTTCCAGCATCTCATGAACACGTTTCTGGCACGTCTGAGATGTGGTTCCAGCCGGCCCGACAGGTGTTTCCGCAGTGTCCGCCAAGCGGTTCTGGCGTAGTTGGCAGGTGATTTTGGCATGACTGGCAGGTGGTTCCAGCAAGCCTGGCAGGTGATTCCAAAGTGTTCACCAACTGGTTGTGGCGTAGCCGGCAGGTGATTTTTGCGTGATCGGCAGGTGGTTCTGGCGAGTCGAGCAGGTGGTTCCGGCGTGCTCGGCTGGTGCTTCCGGGGTCATTGGCACGGGGTTCTGGCATGTCTGAGAGGTGGTTCCTGCATGCCCGGCAAGTGATTCCGGAGTGTTCGCCAAGTGGTTCTGGCATAGTCGGCAGGTGATTTTGGCATGTCCGGCAGGTGGTTCAGGCGAGTTGAGCAGGTGGTTCCAACGTGCTTGGCAGGTGCTTCCGGCGTCTCCGGCACGTGTTTCTGGCACATCTGACAGGTGGTTCCGGCATGCCCGAAAGGTGATTCCGGTCTGTCCGGTAGGTGGTTCCAGCCGGCACGGCATGTGGTTCTGGTACGTCTCAGAGGTGGTTGCGCATGCCCAACAGGTGATTCCGGACTTTCCGCCACATGGTTCTGGCACGTCTTAGAGGTGGTTCCGGCATGCCCGGCAGGTCATCCCAGAGAGTCCTCCAAGTGGTTCTGGCATAACACGCAGGTGATTTTGGCGTGTCAGGCAGGTTGTTCCGTTGTGCTTGGCAGGTGGTTCAGGCTTGGCCGGCAGGCGGTTCCAGACTGTCCAGGACGTGTTTCCAGCTTCTCCGGCAGGTGGTTCTGGTACGTCTGAGAGGTGGTTCCGCCATGGCTGGCAGGTGATTCCGGACCGTCCCCCAGGTGGTTCTGGCATAGCCAGCAGTTGATATTGGCCTGTCCGGCAGGTGGTTCCAGAGAGTCGAACAGGTGGCTCCGGCGTGCTCGGCAGGTGGTTCCGGTCTGTCCGGTAGGTCATTCCGGCGTGTCCGGCACGTGCTTCCGGCACGTCTGAGAGGTGGTTCCGGCATGCGCGACAGGTGGTTTCGGAGTGTCCGCCAGGTGGTTCTGGCGTACCCGGCAGGTGATTTTGGCGTGTCCGGCAGGTGTTTCTGGCGAGTCGAGCAGGTGGCTCCGGCATGCTCGGCAGGTGCTTCCGGCGTCTCCGGCACGTGGTTCTGGTGTGTCTGAGAGCTGGTTCCGGCATGTCCGGCAGATGATTCCGGAGTGTCCGCCAAGTGGTTCTGGCATACCCGGCTGGTGATTTGGGCATGTCAGGTAGGTGGCTCCGGCGTGCTCGGCAGGTTGTTCAGACGGGTCTGGCAGGTGTTTTCCGTCTGTTCTCGGTGTGGTTCCAGCATCTCATGCACATGGTTCTGGCACGTCTGAGATGTGGTTCCGGCCAGCCCGACAGGTGTTTCCACAGTGTCCGCCAAGTGGTACTTGCGTAGTTGGCAGGTGATTTTGGCATGACCGGCAGGTGGTTCCACCAAGCCCGGCAGGTGATTCCGAAGTGTTCCCCAACTGGTTGTGGCGTAGCCGGCAGGTGATTTCTGCGTGTCCGGCAGGGGGTTCTGGCGAGTCGAGCAGGTGGTTCCGGCGTGCTCGGCAGGTGCTTCCGGGGTCATTGTCACGGGGTTCTGGCATATCTGAGAGGTGGTTCCGGCATGCCCGGCAGGTGATTCCGGAGTGTTCGCCAAGTGTTTCCGGCGTAGCCGGCAGGTGATTTTGCATGTCCAGCGGTCGTTCCGGCGGGTCGAGCCGGTGGTTCCGGCGTGTCCGGCAGGTGGTTCCGGTCTGTCCGGCAGGTGGTTCTGTGGTGTCCGGCACGAGGTTCAGTCTGAGAGGCTGTGCCGGCATGCCCCTCACGTGATTCCGGCTTGTCCCCGAAGTGGTGCTGGTGTAGAGGGCAGGTGATTTTGGCGTGTCCGGCAGGTGGTTCAGGCGAGTTGAGCAGGTGGTTGCGACGTGCTCGGCAGGTGCTTCCGGCATCTCCGGCAGGTGTTTCTGGCACATCTGACAGGTGGTTCCGGCATGCCCAAAAGTTGATTCCGGTCTGTCCGGTAGGTGGTTCCGGCGTGCACGGCACGTGGTTCTGGTACGTGTCATAGGTGGTTGCGTATGCCCAATAGGTGATTCCGGACTGTCCACCACATGGTTCTGGCACGTCTGAGAGGTGGTTCCGGCATGCCCGGCAGGTCATCTCAGAGAGTCCTCCAAGTGGTTCTGGCATAACACGCAGGTGATTTTGGCGTGTCTGGCAGGTTGTTCCGTTGTGCTTGGCAGGTGGTTCAGGCTTGGCCGGCAGGTGGTTCCAGACTGTCCAGGACGTGTTTCCAGCTTCTCCGGCAGGTGATTCTGGTACGTCTGAGAGGTGGTTCCGCCATGGCTGGCAGGTGATTCCGGACCGTCCCCCAGGTGGTTTTGGCATAGCCAGCAGTTGATATTGGCCTGTCCGGCAGGTGGTTCCAGCGAGTCGAACAGGTGGCTCCGGCGTGCTCGGCAGGTGGTTCCGGTCTGTCCGTTAGGTGATTCCGGCGAGTCCGGCACGTGCTTCTGGCACGTCTGAGAGGTGGTTCCGGCATGCGCGACAGGTGATTCCGGAGTGTCCGCCAGGTGGTTCTGGCATACCCGGCAGGTGATTTTGGCGTGTCCGGCAGGTGTTTCTGGCGAGTCGAGCAGGTGGCTCCGGCGTGCTCGGCAGGTTGTTCAGACGGGTCTGGCAGGTGTTTTCCGTCTGTTCGGGGTGTGGTTCCAGCATCTCATGCACATGATTCTGGCACGTCTGAGATGTGGTTCCGGCCGGCCCGACAGGTGTTTCCACAGTGTCCGCCAAGTGGTACTGGCGTAGTTGGCAGGTGATTTTGGCATGACCGGCAGGTGGTTCCACCAAGCCCGGCAGGTGATTCCGAAGTGTTCCCCAACTGGTTGTGGCGTAGCCAGCAGGTGATTTTTGCGTGTCCGGCAGGTGGTTCTGGCGAGTCGAGCAGGTGGTTCCGGCGTGCTCGGCAGGTGCTTCCGGGGTCATTGGCACGTGGTTCTGGCATATCTGAGAGGTGGTTCAGGCATGCCCGGCAGGTGATTCCGGAGTGTTCGCCAAGTGTTTCCGGCGTAGCCGGCAGGTGATTTTGCATGTCCAGCGGTCGTTCCGGCGGGTCGAGCCGGTGGTTCCGGCGTGTCCGGCAGGTGGTTCCGGTCTGTCCGACAGGTGGTTCTGTGGTGTCCGGCACGAGGTTCAGTCTGAGAGGCTGTGCCGGCATGCCCCTCACGTGATTCCGGCTTGTCCCCGAAGTGGTGCTGGTGTAGCGGGCAGGTGATTTTGGCGTGTCGGGCAGGTGGTTCAGGTGAGTTGAGCAGGTGGTTGCGACGTGCTCGGCAGGTGCTTCCGGCGTCTCCGGCACGTGTTTCTGGCACATCTGACTGGTGGTTCCGGCATGCCCAAAAGTTGATTCCGGTCTGTCTGGTAGGTGGTTCCGGCGTGCACGGCACGTGGTTCTGGTACGTGTCAGAGGTGGTTGCGTATGCCCAACAGGTGATTCCGGACTGTCCGCCACGTGCTTCTGGCACGTCTGAGAGGTGGTTCCAACATGCCCGGCAGGTCATTTCGGAGAGTCGTCCAAGTGGTTCTGGCGTAGCCCGCAGGTGATTTTGGCGTGTCCGGCAGGTGGTTCCGCCGTGCTCGGCAGGTGGTTCAGGCATGGCCGTCACGTGGTTCCAGTCTGTCCAGGACGTGTTTCCAGCTTCTCCGGCAGGTGGTTCTGGTACGTCTGAGAGGTGGTTCCGCCATGGCTGGCAGGTGATCCCGGACCGTCCCCCAGGTGGTTCTGGCATAGCCAGCAGTTGATATTGGCCTGTCCGGCAGGTGGTTCCAGCGAGTCGAACAGGTGGCTCCGGCGTGCTCGGCAGGTGGTTCCGGACTGTCCGGTAGGTGATTCCGGCGTGTCCGGCACGTGTTTCCGGCACGTCTGAGAGGTGGTTCCGGCATGCGCGACAGGTTGTTTCGGAGTGTCCGCCAAGTGGTTCTGGCATACCCGGCTGGTGATTTTGGCATGTCAGGTAGGTGGTTCCGGCGAGTCGAGCAGGTGGCTCCGGCGTGCTCGGCAGGTTGTTCAGACGGGTCTGGCAGGTGTTTTCCGTCTGTTCGGGGTGTGGTTCCAGCATCTCATGCACATGGTTCTGGCACGTCTGAGATGTGGTTCCGGCCGGCCCGACAGGTGTTTCCACAGTGTCCGCCAATTGGTACTGGCGTAGTTGGCAGGTGATTTTGGCATGACTGGCAGGTGGTTCCAGCAAGCCTGGCAGGTGATTCCAAAGTGTTCCCCAACTGGTTGTGGCGTAGCCGGCAGGTGATTTTTGCGTGATCGGCAGGTGGTTCTGGCGAGTCGAGCAGGTGGTTCCGGCGTGCTCGGCTGGTGCTTCCGGGGTCATTGGCACGGGGTTCTGGCATGTCTGAGAGGTGGTTCCTGCATGCCCGGCAAGTGATTCCGGAGTGTTCGCCAAGTGGTTCTGGCATAGTCGGCAGGTGATTTTGGCATGTCCGGCAGGTGGTTCAGGCGAGTTGAGCAGGTGGTTCCAACGTGCTTGGCAGGTGCTTCCGGCGTCTCCGGCACGTGTTTCTGGCACATCTGACAGGTGGTTCCGGCATGCCCGAAAGGTGATTCCGGTCTGTCCGGTAGGTGGTTCCAGCCTGCACGGCATGTGGTTCTGGTACGTCTCAGAGGTGGTTGCGCATGCCCAACAGGTGATTCCGGACTGTCCGCCACATGGTTCTGGCACGTCTGAGAGGTGGTTCCGGCATGCCCGGCAGGTCATCCCAGAGAGTCCTCCAAGTGGTTCTGGCATAACACGCAGGTGATTTTGGCGTGTCAGGCAGGTTGTTCCGTTGTGCTTGGCAGGTGGTTCAGGCTTGGCCGGCAGGTGGTTCCAGACTCTCCAGGACGTGTTTCCAGCTTCTCCGGCAGGTGGTTCTGGTACGTCTGAGAGGTGGTTCCGCCATGGCTGGCAGGTGATTCCGGACCGTCCAACAGCTGGTTCTGGCATAGCCAGCAGTTGATATTGGCCTGTCCGGCAGGTGGTTCCAGCGAGTCAAACAGGTGGCTCCGGCGTGCTCGGCAGGTGGTTCCGGTCTGTGCGGTAGGTGATTCCGGCGTGTCCGGCACGTGCTTCCGACACGTCTGAGAGGTGGTTCCGGCATGCGCGACAGGTGATTCCGGAGTGTCCGCCAAGTGGTTCTGGCATACCCGGCTGGTGATTTGGGCCTGTCAGGTAGGTGGTTCCGGTGAGTAGAGCAGGTGGCTCCGGCGTGCTCGGCAGGTTGTTCAGACGGGTCTGGCAGGTGTTTTCCGTCTGTTCGGGGTGTGGTTCCAGCATCTCATGCACATGGTTCTGGCACGTCTGAGATGTGGTTCCGGCCGGCCCGACAGGTGTTTCCACAGTGTCCGCCAAGTGGTACTGGCGTAGTTGGCAGGTGATTTTGGCATGACCGGCAGGTTGTTCCAGCAAGCCCGGCAGGTGATTCCGAAGTGTTCCCCAACTGGTTGTGGCGTAGCCGGCAGGTGATTTTTGCGTGTCCGGCAGGTGGTTCTGGCGAGTCGAGCAGGTGGTTCCGGCGTGCTCGGCAGGTGCTTCCGGGGTCATTGGCACGGGGTTCTGGCATATCTGAGAGGTGGTTCCGGCATGCCCGGCAGGTGATTCCGGAGTGTTCGCCAAGTGTTTCCGGCGTAGCCGGCAGGTGATTTTGCATGTCCAGCGGTCGTTCCGGCGGGTCGAGCCGGTGGTTCCGGCGTGTCCGGCAGGTGGTTCCGGTCTGTCCGGCAGGTGGTTCTGTGGTGTCCGGCACGAGGTTCAGTCTGAGAGGCTGTGCCGGCATGCCCCTCACGTGATTCCGGCTTGTCCCCGAAGTGGTGCTGGTGTAGCGGGCAGGTGATTTTGGCGTGTCCGGCAGGTGGTTCAGGCGAGTTGAGCAGGTGGTTGCGACGTGCTCGGCAGGTGCTTCCGGCGTCTCCGGCACGTGTTTCTGGCACATCTGACTGGTGGTTCCGGCATGCCCAAAAGTTGATTCCGGTCTGTCCGGTAGGTGGTTCCGGCGTGCACGGCACGTGGTTCTGGTACGTGTCAGAGGTGGTTGCGTATGCCCAACAGGTGATTCCGGACTGTCCGCCACGTGCTTCTGGCACGTCTGAGAGGTGGTTCCAACATGCCCGGCAGGTCATTTCGGAGAGTCGTCCAAGTGGTTCTGGCGTAGCCCGCAGGTGATTTTGGCGTGTCCGGCAGGTGGTTCCGCCGTGCTCGGCAGGTGGTTCAGGCATGGCCGTCACGTGGTTCCAGTCTGTGCAGGACGTGTTTCCAGATTCTCCGGCAGGTGGTTCTGGTACGTCTGAGAGGTGGTTCCGCCATGGCTGGCAGGTGATCCCGGACTGTCCCCCAGGTGGTTCTGGCATAGCCAGCAGTTGATATTGGCCTGTCCGGCAGGTGGTTCCAGCGAGCCGAACAGGTGGCTCCGGCGTTCTTGGCAGGTGGTTCCGGTCTGTCCGGTAGGTGTTTCCGGCGTGTCTGGCACGTGCTTCCGGCACGTCTGAGAGGTGGTTCCGGCATGCGCGGCAGGTGATTCCGTAGTTTCCGCCAGGTGGTTCTGGCGTACCCGGCAGGTGATTTTGGCGTGTCCGGCAGGTGTTCCTGGCGAGTCGAGCAGGTGGCTCCGGCATGCTCGGCAGGTGCTTCCGGCGTCTCCGGCACTTGGTTCTGGTGTGTCTGAGAGCTGGTTCCGGCATGTCTGGCAGATGATTCCGGAGTGTCCGCCAAGTGGTTCTGGCTAACCCAGCAGGTGATTTTGGCGTGTCAGGGAGGTGGTACCGGTGAGTCGAGCAGGTGGTTCCGGCGTGCTCAGCAGGTGGTTCAGGCGGTTCTGGCAGGTGGTATCCGTCTGTTCGGGGTGTGGTTCCAGCATCTCATGAACACGTTTCTGGCACGTCTGAGATGTGGTTCCAGCCGGCCCGACAGGTGTTTCCGCAGTGTCCGCCAAGCGGTTCTGGCGTAGTTGGCAGGTGATTTTGGCATGACTGGCAGGTGGTTCCAGCAAGCCTGGCAGGTGATTCCAAAGTGTTCACCAACTGGTTGTGGCGTAGCCGGCAGGTGATTTTTGCGTGATCGGCAGGTGGTTCTGGCGAGTCGAGCAGGTGGTTCCGGCGTGCTCGGCTGGTGCTTCCGGGGTCATTGGCACGGGGTTCTGGCATGTCTGAGAGGTGGTTCCTGCATGCCCGGCAAGTGATTCTGGAGTGTTCGCCAAGTGGTTCTGGCATAGTCGGCAGGTGATTTTGGCATGTCCGGCAGGTGGTTCAGGCGAGTTGAGCAGGTGGTTCCAACGTGCTTGGCAGGTGCTTCCGGCGTCTCCGGCACGTGTTTCTGGCACATCTGACAGGTGGTTCCGGCATGCCCGAAAGGTGATTCCGGTCTGTCCGGTAGGTGGTTCCAGCCGGCACGGCATGTGGTTCTGGTACGTCTCAGAGGTGGTTGCGCATGCCCAACAGGTGATTCCGGACTGTCCGCCACATGGTTCTGGCACGTCTGAGAGGTGGTTCCGGCATGCCCGGCAGGTCATCCCAGAGAGTCCTCCAAGTGGTTCTGGCATAACACGCAGGTGATTTTGGCGTGTCAGGCAGGTTGTTCCGTTGTGCTTGGCAGGTGGTTCAGGCTTGGCCGGCAGGTGGTTCCAGACTGTCCAGGACGTGTTTCCAGCTTCTCCGGCAGGTGGTTCTGGTACGTCTGAGAGGTGGTTCCGCCATGGCTGGCAGGCGATTCCGGACCGTCCCCCAGGTGGTTCTGGCATAGCCAGCAGTTGATATTGGCCTGTCCGGCAGGTGGTTCCAGCGAGTCGAACAGGTGGCTCCGGCGTTCTTGGCAGGTGGTTCCGGTCTGTCCGGTAGGTGTTTCCGGCGTGTCTGGCACGTGCTTCTGGCACGTCTGAGAGGTGGTTCCGTCATGCGCGGCAGGTGATTCCGGAGTGTCCGCCAGGTGGTTCTGGCATACCCGGCAGGTGATTTTGGCGTGTCCGGCAGGTGTTTCTGGCGAGTCGAGCAGGTGGCTCCGGCATGCTCGGCAGGTGCTTCCGGCGTCTCCGGCACGTGGTTCTGGTGTGTCTGAGAGCTGGTTCCGGCATGTCCGGCAGATGATTCCGGAGTGTCCGCCAAGTGGTTCTGGCATACCCAGCAGGTGATTTTGGCGTGTCAGGGAGGTGGTACCGGTGAGTCGAGCAGGTGGTTCCGGCGTGCTCAGCAGGTGGTTCAGGCGGTTCTGGCAGGTGGTATCCGTCTGTTCGGGGTGTGGTTCCAGCATCTCATGAACACGTTTCCAGCACGTCTGAGATGTGGTTCCAGCCGGCCCGACAGGTGTTTCCGCAGTGTCCGCCAAGCGGTTCTGGCGTAGTTGGCAGGTGATTTTGGCATGACTGGCAGGCGGTTCCAGCAAGCCTGGCAGGTGATTCCAAAGTGTTCACCAACTGGTTGTGGCGTAGCCGGCAGGTGATTTTTGCGTGATCGGCAGGTGGTTCTGGCGAGTCGAGCAGGTGGTTCCGGCGTGCTCGGCTGGTGCTTCCGGGGTCATTGGCACGGGGTTCTGGCATGTCTGAGAGGTGGTTCCTGCATGCCCGGCAAGTGATTCCGGAGTGTTCGCCAAGTGGTTCCGGCATAGTCGGCAGGTGATTTTGGCATGTCCGGCAGGTGGTTCAGGCGAGTTGAGCAGGTGGTTCCAACGTGCTTGGCAGGTGCTTCCGGCGTCTCCGGCACGTGTTTCTGGCACATCTGACAGGTGGTTCCGGCATGCCCGAAAGGTGATTCCGGTCTGTCCGGTAGGTGGTTCCAGCCGGCACGGCATGTGGTTCTGGTACGTCTCAGAGGTGGTTGCGCATGCCCAACAGGTGATTCCGGACTGTCCGCCACATGGTTCTGGCACGTCTGAGAGGTGGTTCCGGCATGCCCGGCAGGTCATCCCAGAGAGTCCTCCAAGTGGTTCTGGCATAACACGCAGGTGATTTTGGCGTGTCAGGCAGGTTGTTCCGTTGTGCTTGGCAGGTGGTTCAGGCTTGGCCGGCAGGTGGTTCCAGACTGTCCAGGACGTGTTTCCAGATTCTCCGGCAGGTGGTTCTGGTACGTCTGAGAGGTGGTTCCGCCATGGCTGGCAGGTGATTCCGGACCGTCCCCCAGGTGGTTCTGGCATAGCCAGCAGTTGATATCGGCCTGTCCGGCAGGTGGTTCCAGAGAGTCGAACAGGTGGCTCCGGCGTGCTCGGCAGGTGGTTCCGATCTGTCCGGTAGGTCATTCCGGCGTGTCCGGCACGTGCTTCCGGCACGTCTGAGAGGTGGTTCCGGCATGCGCGACAGGTGGTTTCGGAGTGTCCGCCAGGTGGTTCTGGCGTACCCGGCAGGTGATTTTGGCGTGTCCGGCAGGTGTTTCTGGCGAGTCGAGCAGGTGGCTCCGGCATGCTCGGCAGGTGCTTCCGGCGTCTCCGGCACGTGGTTCTGGTGTGTCTGAGAGCTGGTTCCGGCATGTCCGGCAGATGATTCCGGAGTTTTCCGCCAAGTGGTTCTGGCATACCCGGCTGGTGATTTGGGCATGTCAGGTAGGTGGCTCCGGCGTGCTCGGCAGGTTGTTCAGACGGGTCTGGCAGGTGTTTTCCGTCTGTTCTGGGTGTGGTTCCAGCATCTCATGCACATGGTTCTGGCACGTCTGAGATGTGGTTCCGGCCGGCCCGACAGGTGTTTCCACAGTGTCCGCCAAGTGGTACTGGCGTAGTTGGCAGGTGATTTTGGCATGACCGGCAGGTGGTTCCAGCAAGCCCGGCAGGTGATTCCGAAGTGTTCCCCAACTGGTTGTGGCGTAGCCGGCAGGTGATTTTTGCGTGTCCGGCAGGTGGTTCTGGCGAGTCGAGCAGGTGGTTCCGGCGTGCTCGGCAGGTGCTTCCGGGGTCATTGGCACGTGGTTCTGGCATATCTGAGAGGTGGTTCCGGCATGCCCGGCAGGTGATTCCGGAGTGTTCGCCAAGTGTTTCCGGCGTAGCCGGCAGGTGATTTTGCATGTCCAGCGGTCGTTCCGGCGGGTCGAGCCGGTGGTTCCGGCGTGTCCGGCAGGTGGTTCCGGTCTGTCCGGCAGGTGGTTCTGTGGTGTCCGGCACGAGGTTCAGTCTGAGAGGCTGTGCCGGCATGCCCCTCACGTGATTCCGGCTTGTCCCCGAAGTGGTGCTGGTGTAGCGGGCAGGTGATTTTGGCGTGTCGGGCAGGTGGTTCAGGCGAGTTGAGCAGGTGGTTGCGACGTGCTCGGCAGGTGCTTCCGGCGTCTCCGGCACGTGTTTCTGGCACATCTGACTGGTGGTTCCGGCATGCCCAAAAGTTGATTCCGGTCTGTCCGGTAGGTGGTTCCGGCGTGCACGGCACGTGGTTCTGGTACGTGTCAGAGGTGGTTGCGTATGCCCAACAGGTGATTCCGGACTGTCCGCCACGTGCTTCTGGCACGTCTGAGAGGTGGTTCCAACATGCCCGGCAGGTCATTTCGGAGAGTCGTCCAAGTGGTTCTGGCGTAGCCCGCAGGTGATTTTGGCGTGTCCGGCAGGTGGTTCCGCCGTGCTCGGCAGGTGGTTCAGGCATGGCCGTCACGTGGTTCCAGTCTGTCCAGGACGTGTTTCCAGCTTCTCCGGCAGGTGGTTCTGGTACGTCTGAGAGGTGGTTCCGCCATGGCTGGCAGGTGATCCCGGACTGTCCCCCAGGTGGTTCTGGCATAGCCAGCAGTTGATATTGGCCTGTCCGGCAGGTGGTTCCAGCGAGTCGAACAGGTGGCTCCGGCGTTCTTGGCAGGTGGTTCCGGTCTGTCCGGTAGGTGTTTCCGGCGTGTCTGGCACGTGCTTCCGGCACGTCTGAGAGGTGGTTCCGTCATGCGCGGCAGGTGATTCCGGAGTGTCCGCCAGGTGGTTCTGGCGTACCCAGCAGGTGATTTTGGCGTGTCCGGCAGGTGTTTCTGGCGAGTCGAGCAGGTGGCTCCGGCATGCTCGGCAGGTGCTTCCGGCGTCTCCGGCACTTGGTTCTGGTGTGTCTGAGAGCTGGTTCCGGCATGTCCGGCAGATGATTCCGGAGTGTCCGCCAAGTGGTTCTGGCATACCCAGCAGGTGATTTTGGCGTGTCAGGGAGGTGGTACCGGTGAGTCGAGCAGGTGGTTCCGGCGTGCTCAGCAGGTGGTTCAGGCGGTTCTGGCAGGTGGTATCCGTCTGTTCGGGGTGTGGTTCCAGCATCTCATGAACACGTTTCTGGCAAGTCTGAGATGTGGTTCCAGCCGGCCCGACAGGTGTTTCCGCAGTGTCCGCCAAGCGGTTCTGGCGTAGTTGGCAGGTGATTTTGGCATGACTGGCAGGTGGTTCCAGCAAGCCTGGCAGGTGATTCCAAAGTGTTCACCAACTGGTTGTGGCGTAGCCGGCAGGTGATTTTTGCGTGATCGGCAGGTGGTTCTGGCGAGTCGAGCAGGTGGTTCCGGCGTGCTCGGCTGGTGCTTCCGGGGTCATTGGCACGGGGTTCTGGCATGTCTGAGAGGTGGTTCCTGCATGCCCGGCAAGTGATTCCGGAGTGTTCGCCAAGTGGTTCTGGCATAGTCGGCAGGTGATTTTGGCATGTCCGGCAGGTGGTTCAGGCGAGTTGAGCAGGTGGTTCCAACGTGCTTGGCAGGTGCTTCCGGCGTCTCCGGCACGTGTTTCTGGCACATCTGACAGGTGGTTCCGGCATGCCCGAAAGGTGATTCCGGTCTGTCCGGTAGGTGGTTCCAGCCGGCACGGCATGTGGTTCTGGTACGTCTCAGAGGTGGTTGCGCATGCCCAACAGGTGATTCCGGACTGTCCGCCACATGGTTCTGGCACGTCTGAGAGGTGGTTCCGGCATGCCCGGCAGGTCATCCCAGAGAGTCCTCCAAGTGGTTCTGGCATAACACGCAGGTGATTTTGGCGTGTCAGGCAGGTTGTTCCGTTGTGCTTGGCAGGTGGTTCAGGCTTGGCCGGCAGGTGGTTCCAGACTGTCCAGGACGTGTTTCCAGCTTCTCCGGCAGGTGGTTCTGGTACGTCTGAGAGGTGGTTCCGCCATGGCTGGCAGGTGATTCCGGACCGTCCCCCAGGTGGTTCTGGCATAGCCAGCAGTTGATATTGGCCTGTCCGGCAGGTGGTTCCAGAGAGTCGAACAGGTGGCTCCGGCGTGCTCGGCAGGTGGTTCCGGTCTGTCCGGTAGGTGATTCCGGCGTGTCCGGCACGTGCTTCCGGCACGTCTGAGAGGTGGTTCCGGCATGCGCGACAGGTGGTTTCGGAGTGTCCGCCAGGTGGTTCTGGCGTACCCGGCAGGTGATTTTGGCGTGTCCGGCAGGTGTTTCTGGCGAGTCGAGCAGGTGGCTCCGGCATGCTCGGCAGGTGCTTCCGGCGTCTCCGGCACGTGGTTCTGGTGTGTCTGAGAGCTGGTTCCGGCATGTCCGGCAGATGATTCCGGAGTGTCCGCCAAGTGGTTCTGGCATACCCGGCTGGTGATTTGGGCATGTCAGGTAGGTGGCTCCGGCGTGCTCGGCAGGTTGTTCAGACGGGTCTGGCAGGTGTTTTCCGTCTGTTCGGGGTGTGGTTCCAGCATCTCATGCACATGGTTCTGGCACGTCTGAGATGTGGTTCCGGCCGGCCCGACAGGTGTTTCCACAGTGTCCGCCAAGTGGTACTGGCGTAGTTGGCAGGTGATTTTGGCATGACCGGCAGGTGGTTCCAGCAAGCCCGGCAGGTGATTCCGAAGTGTTCCCCAACTGGTTGTGGCGTAGCCGGCAGGTGATTTTTGCGTGTCCGGCAGGTGGTTCTGGCGAGTCGAGCAGGTGGTTCCGGCGTGCTCGGCAGGTGCTTCCGGGGTCATTGGCACGGGGTTCTGGCATATCTGAGAGGTGGTTCCGGCATGCCCGGCAGGTGATTCCGGAGTGTTCGCCAAGTGTTTCCGGCATAGCCGGCAGGTGATTTTGCATGTCCAGCGGTCGTTCCGGCGGGTCGAGCCGGTGGTTCCGGCGTGTCCGGCAGGTGGTTCCGGTCTGTCCGGCAGGTGGTTCTGTGGTGTCCGGCACGAGGTTCAGTCTGAGAGGCTGTGCCGGCATGCCCCTCACGTGATTCCGGCTTGTCCCCGAAGTGGTGCTGGTGTAGCGGGCAGGTGATTTTGGCGTGTCCGGCAGGTGGTTCAGGCGAGTTGAGCAGGTGGTTGCGACGTGCTCGGCAGGTGCTTCCGGCGTCTCCGGCACGTGTTTCTGGCACATCTGACAGGTGGTTCCGGCATGCCCAAAAGTTGATTCCGGTCTGTCCGGTAGGTGGTTCCGGCGTGCACGGCACGTGGTTCTGGTACGTGTCAGAGGTGGTTGCGTATGCCCAACAGGTGATTCCGGACTGTCCGCCACATGGTTCTGGCACGTCTGAGAGGTGGTTCCGGCATGCCCGGCAGGTCATCTCAGAGAGTCCTCCAAGTGGTTCTGGCATAACACGCAGGTGATTTTGGCGTGTCTGGCAGGTTGTTCCGTTGTGCTTGGCAGGTGGTTCAGGCTTGGCCGGCAGGTGGTTCCAGACTGTCCAGGACGTGTTTCCAGCTTCTCCGGCAGGTGGTTCTGGTACGTCTGAGAGGTGGTTCCGCCATGGCTGGCAGGTGATTCCGGACCGTCCCCCAGGTGGTTCTGGCATAGCCAGCAGTTGATATTGGCCTGTCCGGCAGGTGGTTCCAGCGAGTCGAACAGGTGGCTCCGGCGTGCTCGGCAGGTGGTTCCGGTCTGTCCGGTAGGTGATTCCGGCGTGTCCGGCACGTGCTTCCGGCACGTCTGAGAGGTGGTTCCGGCATGCGCGACAGGTGATTCCGGAGTGTCCGCCAGGTGGTTCTGGCATACCCGGCAGGTGATTTTGGCGTGTCCGGCAGGTGTTTCTGGCGAGTCGAGCAGGTGGCTCCGGCGTGCTCGGCAGGTTGTTCAGACGGGTCTGGCAGGTGTTTTCCGTCTGTTCGGGGTGTGGTTCCAGCATCTCATGCACATGGTTCTGGCACGTCTGAGATGTGGTTCCGGCCGGCCCGACAGGTGTTTCCACAGTGTCCGCCAAGTGGTACTGGCGTAGTTGGCAGGTGATTTTGGCATGACCGGCAGGTGGTTCCAGCAAGCCCGGCAGGTGATTCCGAAGTGTTCCCCAACTGGTTGTGGCGTAGCCGGCAGGTGATTTTTGCGTGTCCGGCAGGTGGTTCTGGCGAGTCGAGCAGGTGGTTCCGGCGTGCTCGGCAGGTGCTTCCGGGGTCATTGGCACGGGGTTCTGGCATATCTGAGAGGTGGTTCCGGCATGCCCGGCAGGTGATTCCGGAGTGTTCGCCAAGTGTTTCCGGCGTAGCCGGCAGGTGATTTTGCATGTCCAGCGGTCGTTCCGGCGGGTCGAGCCGGTGGTTCCGGCGTGTCCGGCAGGTGGTTCCGGTCTGTCCGGCAGGTGGTTCTGTGGTGTCCGGCACGAGGTTCAGTCTGAGAGGCTGTGCCGGCATGCCCCTCACGTGATTCCGGCTTGTCCCCGAAGTGGTGCTGGTGTAGCGGGCAGGTGATTTTGGCGTGTCGGGCAGGTGGTTCAGGCGAGTTGAGCAGGTGGTTGCGACGTGCTCGGCAGGTGCTTCCGGCGTCTCCGGCACGTGTTTCTGGCACATCTGACTGGTGGTTCCGGCATGCCCAAAAGTTGATTCCGGTCTGTCCGGTAGGTGGTTCCGGCGTGCACGGCACGTGGTTCTGGTACGTGTCAGAGGTGGTTGCGTATGCCCAACAGGTGATTCCGGACTGTCCGCCACGTGCTTCTGGCACGTCTGAGAGGTGGTTCCAACATGCCCGGCAGGTCATTTCGGAGAGTCGTCCAAGTGGTTCTGGCGTAGCCCGCAGGTGATTTTGGCGTGTCCGGCAGGTGGTTCCGCCGTGCTCGGCAGGTGGTTCAGGCATGGCCGTCACGTGGTTCCAGTCTGTCCAGGACGTGTTTCCAGCTTCTCCGGCAGGTGGTTCTGGTACGTCTGAGAGGTGGTTCCGCCATGGCTGGCAGGTGACCCCGGACTGTCCCCCAGGTGGTTCTGGCATAGCCAGCAGTTGATATTGGCCTGTCCGGCAGGTGGTTCCAGCGAGTCGAACAGGTGGCTCCGGCGTTCTTGGCAGGTGGTTCCGGTCTGTCCGGTAGGTGTTTCCGGCGTGTCTGGCACGTGCTTCCGGCACGTCTGAGAGGTGGTTCCGTCATGCGCGGCAGGTGATTCCGGAGTGTCCGCCAGGTGGTTCTGGCGTACCCAGCAGGTGATTTTGGCGTGTCCGGCAGGTGTTTCTGGCGAGTCGAGCAGGTGGCTCCGGCATGCTCGGCAGGTGCTTCCGGCGTCTCCGGCACTTGGTTCTGGTGTGTCTGAGAGCTGGTTCCGGCATGTCTGGCAGATGATTCCGGAGTGTCCGCCAAGTGGTTCTGGCTAACCCAGCAGGTGATTTTGGCGTGTCAGGGAGGTGGTACCGGTGAGTCGAGCAGGTGGTTCCGGCGTGCTCAGCAGGTGGTTCAGGCGGTTCTGGCAGGTGGTATCCGTCTGTTCGGGGTGTGGTTCCAGCATCTCATGAACACGTTTCTGGCACGTCTGAGATGTGGTTCCAGCCGGCCCGACAGGTGTTTCCGCAGTGTCCGCCAAGCGGTTCTGGCGTAGTTGGCAGGTGATTTTGGCATGACTGGCAGGTGGTTCCAGCAAGCCTGGCAGGTGATTCCAAAGTGTTCACCAACTGGTTGTGGCGTAGCCGGCAGGTGATTTTTGCGTGATCGGCAGGTGGTTCTGGCGAGTCGAGCAGGTGGTTCCGGCGTGCTCGGCTGGTGCTTCCGGGGTCATTGGCACGGGGTTCTGGCATGTCTGAGAGGTGGTTCCTGCATGCCCGGCAAGTGATTCCGGAGTGTTCGCCAAGTGGTTCTGGCATAGTCGGCAGGTGATTTTGGCATGTCCGGCAGGTGGTTCAGGCGAGTTGAGCAGGTGGTTCCAACGTGCTTGGCAGGTGCTTCCGGCGTCTCCGGCACGTGTTTCTGGCACATCTGACAGGTGGTTCCGGCATGCCCGAAAGGTGATTCCGGTCTGTCCGGTAGGTGGTTCCAGCCGGCACGGCATGTGGTTCTGGTACGTCTCAGAGGTGGTTGCGCATGCCCAACAGGTGATTCCGGACTGTCCGCCACATGGTTCTGGCACGTCTGAGAGGTGGTTCCGGCATGCCCGGCAGGTCATCCCAGAGAGTCCTCCAAGTGGTTCTGGCATAACACGCAGGTGATTTTGGCGTGTCAGGCAGGTTGTTCCGTTGTGCTTGGCAGGTGGTTCAGGCTTGGCCGGCAGGTGGTTCCAGACTGTCCAGGACGTGTTTCCAGCTTCTCCGGCAGGTGGTTCTGGTACGTCTGAGAGGTGGTTCCGCCATGGCTGGCAGGCGATTCCGGACCGTCCCCCAGGTGGTTCTGGCATAGCCAGCAGTTGATATTGGCCTGTCCGGCAGGTGGTTCCAGCGAGTCGAACAGGTGGCTCCGGCGTTCTTGGCAGGTGGTTCCGGTCTGTCCGGTAGGTGTTTCCGGCGTGTCTGGCACGTGCTTCTGGCACGTCTGAGAGGTGGTTCCGTCATGCGCGGCAGGTGATTCCGGAGTGTCCGCCAGGTGGTTCTGGCATACCCGGCAGGTGATTTTGGCGTGTCCGGCAGGTGTTTCTGGCGAGTCGAGCAGGTGGCTCCGGCATGCTCGGCAGGTGCTTCCGGCGTCTCCGGCACGTGGTTCTGGTGTGTCTGAGAGCTGGTTCCGGCATGTCCGGCAGATGATTCCGGAGTGTCCGCCAAGTGGTTCTGGCATACCCAGCAGGTGATTTTGGCGTGTCAGGGAGGTGGTACCGGTGAGTCGAGCAGGTGGTTCCGGCGTGCTCAGCAGGTGGTTCAGGCGGTTCTGGCAGGTGGTATCCGTCTGTTCGGGGTGTGGTTCCAGCATCTCATGAACACGTTTCCAGCACGTCTGAGATGTGGTTCCAGCCGGCCCGACAGGTGTTTCCGCAGTGTCCGCCAAGCGGTTCTGGCGTAGTTGGCAGGTGATTTTGGCATGACTGGCAGGCGGTTCCAGCAAGCCTGGCAGGTGATTCCAAAGTGTTCACCAACTGGTTGTGGCGTAGCCGGCAGGTGATTTTTGCGTGATCGGCAGGTGGTTCTGGCGAGTCGAGCAGGTGGTTCCGGCGTGCTCGGCTGGTGCTTCCGGGGTCATTGGCACGGGGTTCTGGCATGTCTGAGAGGTGGTTCCTGCATGCCCGGCAAGTGATTCCGGAGTGTTCGCCAAGTGGTTCCGGCATAGTCGGCAGGTGATTTTGGCATGTCCGGCAGGTGGTTCAGGCGAGTTGAGCAGGTGGTTCCAACGTGCTTGGCAGGTGCTTCCGGCGTCTCCGGCACGTGCTTCCGGCACGTCTGAGAGGTGGTTCCGGCATGCGCGACAGGTGGTTTCGGAGTGTCCGCCAGGTGGTTCTGGCGTACCCGGCAGGTGATTTTGGCGTGTCCGGCAGGTGTTTCTGGCGAGTCGAGCAGGTGGCTCCGGCATGCTCGGCAGGTGCTTCCGGCGTCTCCGGCACGTGGTTCTGGTGTGTCTGAGAGCTGGTTCCGGCATGTCCGGCAGATGATTCCGGAGTGTCCGCCAAGTGGTTCTGGCATACCCGGCTGGTGATTTGGGCATGTCAGGTAGGTGGCTCCGGCGTGCTCGGCAGGTTGTTCAGACGGGTCTGGCAGGTGTTTTCCGTCTGTTCGGGGTGTGGTTCCAGCATCTCATGCACATGGTTCTGGCACGTCTGAGATGTGGTTCCGGCCGGCCCGACAGGTGTTTCCACAGTGTCCGCCAAGTGGTACTGGCGTAGTTGGCAGGTGATTTTGGCATGACCGGCAGGTGGTTCCAGCAAGCCCGGCAGGTGATTCCGAAGTGTTCCCCAACTGGTTGTGGCGTAGCCGGCAGGTGATTTTTGCGTGTCCGGCAGGTGGTTCTGGCGAGTCGAGCAGGTGGTTCCGGCGTGCTCGGCAGGTGCTTCCGGGGTCATTGGCACGTGGTTCTGGCATATCTGAGAGGTGGTTCCGGCATGCCCGGCAGGTGATTCCGGAGTGTTCGCCAAGTGTTTCCGGCGTAGCCGGCAGGTGATTTTGCATGTCCAGCGGTCGTTCCGGCGGGTCGAGCCGGTGGTTCCGGCGTGTCCGGCAGGTGGTTCCGGTCTGTCCGGCAGGTGGTTCTGTGGTGTCCGGCACGAGGTTCAGTCTGAGAGGCTGTGCCGGCATGCCCCTCACGTGATTCCGGCTTGTCCCCGAAGTGGTGCTGGTGTAGCGGGCAGGTGATTTTGGCGTGTCGGGCAGGTGGTTCAGGCGAGTTGAGCAGGTGGTTGCGACGTGCTCGGCAGGTGCTTCCGGCGTCTCCGGCACGTGTTTCTGGCACATCTGACTGGTGGTTCCGGCATGCCCAAAAGTTGATTCCGGTCTGTCCGGTAGGTGGTTCCGGCGTGCACGGCACGTGGTTCTGGTACGTGTCAGAGGTGGTTGCGTATGCCCAACAGGTGATTCCGGACTGTCCGCCACGTGCTTCTGGCACGTCTGAGAGGTGGTTCCAACATGCCCGGCAGGTCATTTCGGAGAGTCGTCCAAGTGGTTCTGGCGTAGCCCGCAGGTGATTTTGGCGTGTCCGGCAGGTGGTTCCGCCGTGCTCGGCAGGTGGTTCAGGCATGGCCGTCACGTGGTTCCAGTCTGTCCAGGACGTGTTTCCAGCTTCTCCGGCAGGTGGTTCTGGTACGTCTGAGAGGTGGTTCCGCCATGGCTGGCAGGTGATCCCGGACTGTCCCCCAGGTGGTTCTGGCATAGCCAGCAGTTGATATTGGCCTGTCCGGCAGGTGGTTCCAGCGAGTCGAACAGGTGGCTCCGGCGTTCTTGGCAGGTGGTTCCGGTCTGTCCGGTAGGTGTTTCCGGCGTGTCTGGCACGTGCTTCCGGCACGTCTGAGAGGTGGTTCCGTCATGCGCGGCAGGTGATTCCGGAGTGTCCGCCAGGTGGTTCTGGCGTACCCGGCAGGTGTTTCTGGCGAGTCGAGCAGGTGGCTCCGGCATGCTCGGCAGGTGCTTCCGGCGTCTCCGGCACTTGGTTCTGGTGTGTCTGAGAGCTGGTTCCGGCATGTCCGGCAGATGATTCCGGAGTGTCCGCCAAGTGGTTCTGGCATACCCAGCAGGTGATTTTGGCGTGTCAGGGAGGTGGTACCGGTGAGTCGAGCAGGTGGTTCCGGCGTGCTCAGCAGGTGGTTCAGGCGGTTCTGGCAGGTGGTATCCGTCTGTTCGGGGTGTGGTTCCAGCATCTCATGAACACGTTTCTGGCAAGTCTGAGATGTGGTTCCAGCCGGCCCGACAGGTGTTTCCGCAGTGTCCGCCAAGCGGTTCTGGCGTAGTTGGCAGGTGATTTTGGCATGACTGGCAGGTGGTTCCAGCAAGCCTGGCAGGTGATTCCAAAGTGTTCACCAACTGGTTGTGGCGTAGCCGGCAGGTGATTTTTGCGTGATCGGCAGGTGGTTCTGGCGAGTCGAGCAGGTGGTTCCGGCGTGCTCGGCTGGTGCTTCCGGGGTCATTGGCACGGGGTTCTGGCATGTCTGAGAGGTGGTTCCTGCATGCCCGGCAAGTGATTCCGGAGTGTTCGCCAAGTGGTTCTGGCATAGTCGGCAGGTGATTTTGGCATGTCCGGCAGGTGGTTCAGGCGAGTTGAGCAGGTGGTTCCAACGTGCTTGGCAGGTGCTTCCGGCGTCTCCGGCACGTGTTTCTGGCACATCTGACAGGTGGTTCCGGCATGCCCGAAAGGTGATTCCGGTCTGTCCGGTAGGTGGTTCCAGCCGGCACGGCATGTGGTTCTGGTACGTCTCAGAGGTGGTTGCGCATGCCCAACAGGTGATTCCAGACTGTCCGCCACATGGTTCTGGCACGTCTGAGAGGTGGTTCCGGCATGCCCGGCAGGTCATCCCAGAGAGTCCTCCAAGTGGTTCTGGCATAACACGCAGGTGATTTTGGCGTGTCAGGCAGGTTGTTCCGTTGTGCTTGGCAGGTGGTTCAGGCTTGGCCGGCAGGTGGTTCCAGACTGTCCAGGACGTGTTTCCAGCTTCTCCGGCAGGTGGTTCTGGTACGTCTGAGACGTGGTTCCGCCATGGCTGGCAGGTGATTCCGGACCGTCCCCCAGGTGGTTCTGGCATAGCCAGCAGTTGATATTGGCCTGTCCGGCAGGTGGTTCCAGCGAGTCGAACAGGTGGCTCCGGCGTGCTCGGCAGGTGGTTCCCGTCTGTCCGGTAGGTCATTCCGGCGTGTCCGGCACGTGCTTCCGGCACGTCTGAGAGGTGGTTCCGGCATGCGCGACAGGTGGTTTCGGAGTGTCCGCCAGGTGGTTCTGGCGTACCCGGCAGGTGATTTTGGCGTGTCCATCAGGTGTTTCTGGCGAGTCGAGCAGGTGGCTCCGGCATGCTCGGCAGGTGCTTCCGGCGTCTCCGGCACGTGGTTCTGGTGTGTCTGAGAGCTGGTTCCGGCATGTCCGGCAGATGATTCCGGAGTGTCCGCCAAGTGGTTCTGGCATACCCGGCTGGTGATTTGGGCATGTCAGGTAGGTGGCTCCGGCGTGCTCGGCAGGTTGTTCAGACGGGTCTGGCAGGTGTTTTCCGTCTGTTCTGGGTGTGGTTCCAGCATCTCATGCACATGGTTCTGGCACGTCTGAGATGTGGTTCCGGCCGGCCCGACAGGTGTTTCCACAGTGTCCGCCAAGTGGTACTGGCGTAGTTGGCAGGTGATTTTGGCATGACCGGCAGGTGGTTCCAGCAAGCCCGGCAGGTGATTCCGAAGTGTTCCCCAACTGGTTGTGGCGTAGCCGGCAGGTGATTTTTGCGTGTCCGGCAGGTGGTTCTGGCGAGTCGAGCAGGTGGTTCCGGCGTGCTCGGCAGGTGCTTCCGGGGTCATTGGCACGGGGTTCTGGCATATCTGAGAGGTGGTTCCGGCATGCCCGGCAGGTGATTCCGGAGTGTTCGCCAAGTGTTTCCGGCGTAGCCGGCAGGTGATTTTGCATGTCCAGCGGTCGTTCCGGCGGGTCGAGCCGGTGGTTCCGGCGTGTCCGGCAGGTGGTTCCGGTCTGTCCGGCAGGTGGTTCTGTGGTGTCCGGCACGAGGTTCAGTCTGAGAGGCTGTGCCGGCATGCCCCTCACGTGATTCCGGCTTGTCCCCGAAGTGGTGCTGGTGTAGCGGGCAGGTGATTTTGGCGTGTCCGGCAGGTGGTTCAGGCGAGTTGAGCAGGTGGTTGCGACGTGCTCGGCAGGTGCTTCCGGCGTCTCCGGCACGTGTTTCTGGCACATCTGACTGGTGGTTCCGGCATGCCCAAAAGTTGATTCCGGTCTGTCCGGTAGGTGGTTCCGGCGTGCACGGCACGTGGTTCTGGTACGTGTCAGAGGTGGTTGCGTATGCCCAACAGGTGATTCCGGACTGTCCGCCACGTGCTTCTGGCACGTCTGAGAGGTGGTTCCAACATGCCCGGCAGGTCATTTCGGAGAGTCGTCCAAGTGGTTCTGGCGTAGCCCGCAGGTGATTTTGGCGTGTCCGGCAGGTGGTTCCGCCGTGCTCGGCAGGTGGTTCAGGCATGGCCGTCACGTGGTTCCAGTCTGTCCAGGACGTGTTTCCAGCTTCTCCGGCAGGTGGTTCTGGTACGTCTGAGAGGTGGTTCCGCCATGGCTGGCAGGTGATCCCGGACTGTCCCCCAGGTGGTTCTGGCATAGCCAGCAGTTGATATTGGCCTGTCCGGCAGGTGGTTCCAGCGAGTCGAACAGGTGGCTCCGGCGTTCTTGGCAGGTGGTTCCGGTCTGTCCGGTAGGTGTTTCCGGCGTGTGTGGCACGTGCTTCAGGCACGTCTGAGAGGTGGTTCCGTCATGCGCGGCAGGTGATTCCGGAGTGTCCGCCAGGTGGTTCTGGCGTACCCAGCAGGTGATTTTGGTGTGTCCGGCAGGTGTTTCTGGCGAGTCGAGCAGGTGGCTCCGGCATGCTCGGCAGGTGCTTCCGGCGTCTCCGGCACTTGGTTCTGGTGTGTCTGAGAGCTGGTTCCGGCATGTCCGGCAGATGATTCCGGAGTGTCCGCCAAGTGGTTCTGGCATACCCAGCAGGTGATTTTGGCGTGTCAGGGAGGTGGTACCGGTGAGTCGAGCAGGTGGTTCCGGCGTGCTCAGCAGGTGGTTCAGGCGGTTCTGGCAGGTGGTATCCGTCTGTTCGGGGTGTGGTTCCAGCATCTCATGAACACGTTTCTGGCAAGTCTGAGATGTGGTTCCAGCCGGCCCGACAGGTGTTTCCGCAGTGTCCGCCAAGCGGTTCTGGCGTAGTTGGCAGGTGATTTTGGCATGACTGGCAGGTGGTTCCAGCAAGCCTGGCAGGTGATTCCAAAGTGTTCACCAACTGGTTGTGGCGTAGCCGGCAGGTGATTTTTGCGTGATCGGCAGGTGGTTCTGGCGAGTCGAGCAGGTGGTTCCGGCGTGCTCGGCTGGTGCTTCCGGGGTCATTGGCACGGGGTTCTGGCATGTCTGAGAGGTGGTTCCTGCATGCCCGGCAAGTGATTCCGGAGTGTTCGCCAAGTGGTTCTGGCATAGTCGGCAGGTGATTTTGGCATGTCCGGCAGGTGGTTCAGGCGAGTTGAGCAGGTGGTTCCAACGTGCTTGGCAGGTGCTTCCGGCGTCTCCGGCACGTGTTTCTGGCACATCTGACAGGTGGTTCCGGCATGCCCGAAAGGTGATTCCGGTCTGTCCGGTAGGTGGTTCCAGCCGGCACGGCATGTGGTTCTGGTACGTCTCAGAGGTGGTTGCGCATGCCCAACAGGTGATTCCGGACTGTCCGCCACATGGTTCTGGCACGTCTGAGAGGTGGTTCCGGCATGCCCGGCAGGTCATCCCAGAGAGTCCTCCAAGTGGTTCTGGCATAACACGCAGGTGATTTTGGCGTGTCAGGCAGGTTGTTCCGTTGTGCTTGGCAGGTGGTTCAGGCTTGGCCGGCAGGTGGTTCCAGACTGTCCAGGACGTGTTTCCAGCTTCTCCGGCAGGTGGTTCTGGTACGTCTGAGAGGTGGTTCCGCCATGGCTGGCAGGTGATTCCGGACCGTCCCCCAGGTGGTTCTGGCATAGCCAGCAGTTGATATTGGCCTGTCCGGCAGGTGGTTCCAGAGAGTCGAACAGGTGGCTCCGGCGTGCTCGGCAGGTGGTTCCGGTCTGTCCGGTAGGTCATTCCGGCGTGTCCGGCACGTGCTTCCGGCACGTCTGAGAGGTGGTTCCGGCATGCGCGACAGGTGGTTTCGGAGTGTCCGCCAGGTGGTTCTGGCGTACCCGGCAGGTGATTTTGGCGTGTCCGGCAGGTGTTTCTGGCGAGTCGAGCAGGTGGCTCCGGCATGCTCGGCAGGTGCTTCCGGCGTCTCCGGCACGTGGTTCTGGTGTGTCTGAGAGCTGGTTCCGGCATGTCCGGCAGATGATTCCGGAGTTTTCCGCCAAGTGGTTCTGGCATACCCGGCTGGTGATTTGGGCATGTCAGGTAGGTGGCTCCGGCGTGCTCGGCAGGTTGTTCAGACGGGTCTGGCAGGTGTTTTCCGTCTGTTCGGGGTGTGGTTCCAGCATCTCATGCACATGGTTCTGGCACGTCTGAGATGTGGTTCCGGCCGGCCCGACAGGTGTTTCCACAGTGTCCGCCAAGTGGTACTGGCGTAGTTGGCAGGTGATTTTGGCATGACCGGCAGGTGGTTCCAGCAAGCCCGGCAGGTGATTCCGAAGTGTTCCCCAACTGGTTGTGGCGTAGCCGGCAGGTGATTTTTGCGTGTCCGGCAGGTGGTTCTGGCGAGTCGAGCAGGTGGTTCCGGCGTGCTCGGCAGGTGCTTCCGGGGTCATTGGCACGTGGTTCTGGCATATCTGAGAGGTGGTTCCGGCATGCCCGGCAGGTGATTCCGGAGTGTTCGCCAAGTGTTTCCGGCGTAGCCGGCAGGTGATTTTGCATGTCCAGCGGTCGTTCCGGCGGGTCGAGCCGGTGGTTCCGGCGTGTCCGGCAGGTGGTTCCGGTCTGTCCGGCAGGTGGTTCTGTGGTGTCCGGCACGAGGTTCAGTCTGAGAGGCTGTGCCGGCATGCCCCTCACGTGATTCCGGCTTGTCCCCGAAGTGGTGCTGGTGTAGCGGGCAGGTGATTTTGGCGTGTCCGGCAGGTGGTTCAGGCGAGTTGAGCAGGTGGTTGCGACGTGCTCGGCAGGTGCTTCCGGCGTCTCCGGCACGTGTTTCTGGCACATCTGACTGGTGGTTCCGGCATGCCCAAAAGTTGATTCCGGTCTGTCCGGTAGGTGGTTCCGGCGTGCACGGCACGTGGTTCTGGTACGTGTCAGAGGTGGTTGCGTATGCCCAACAGGTGATTCCGGACTGTCCGCCACGTGCTTCTGGCACGTCTGAGAGGTGGTTCCAACATGCCCGGCAGGTCATTTCGGAGAGTCGTCCAAGTGGTTCTGGCGTAGCCCGCAGGTGATTTTGGCGTGTCCGGCAGGTGGTTCCGCCGTGCTCGGCAGGTGGTTCAGGCATGGCCGTCACGTGGTTCCAGTCTGTCCAGGACGTGTTTCCAGCTTCTCCGGCAGGTGGTTCTGGTACGTCTGAGAGGTGGTTCCGCCATGGCTGGCAGGTGATTCCGGACCGTCCCCCAGGTGGTTCTGGCATAGCCAGCAGTTGATATTGGCCTGTCCGGCAGGTGGTTCCAGCGAGTCGAACAGGTGGCTCCGGCGTTCTCGGCAGGTGGTTCCGGTCTGTCCGGTAGGTCATTCCGGCGTGTCCGGCACGTGCTTCCTGCACGTCTGAGAGGTGGTTCCGGCATGCGCGACAGGTGATTTCGGAGTGTCCGCCAGGTGGTTCTGGCGTACCCGGCAGGTGATTTTGGCGTGTCCGGCAGGTGTTTCTGGCGAGTCGAGCAGGTGGCTCCGGCATGCTCGGCAGGTGCTTCCGGCGTCTCCGGCACGTGGTTCTGGTGTGTCTGAGAGCTGGTTCCGGCATGTCCGGCAGATGATTCCGGAGTGTCCGCCAAGTGGTTCTGGCATACCCAGCAGGTGATTTTGGCGTGTCAGGGAGGTGGTACCGGTGAGTCGAGCAGGTGGTTCCGGCGTGCTCAGCAGGTGGTTCAGGCGGTTCTGGCAGGTGGTATCCGTCTGTTCGGGGTGTGGTTCCAGCATCTCATGAACACGTTTCTGGCAAGTCTGAGATGTGGTTCCAGCCGGCCCGACAGGTGTTTCCGCAGTGTCCGCCAAGCGGTTCTGGCGTAGTTGGCAGGTGATTTTGGCATGACTGGCAGGTGGTTCCAGCAAGCCTGGCAGGTGATTCCAAAGTGTTCACCAACTGGTTGTGGCGTAGCCGGCAGGTGATTTTTGCGTGATCGGCAGGTGGTTCTGGCGAGTCGAGCAGGTGGTTCCGGCGTGCTCGGCTGGTGCTCCCGGGTCATTGGCACGGGGTTCTGGCATGTCTGAGAGGTGGTTCCTGCATGCCCGGCAAGTGATTCCGGAGTGTTCGCCAAGTGGTTCTGGCATAGTCGGCAGGTGATTTTGGCATGTCCGGCAGGTGGTTCAGGCGAGTTGAGCAGGTGGTTCCAACGTGCTTGGCAGGTGCTTCCGGCGTCTCCGGCACGTGTTTCTGGCACATCTGACAGGTGGTTCCGGCATGCCCGAAAGGTGATTCCGGTCTGTCCGGTAGGTGGTTCCAGCCGGCACGGCATGTGGTTCTGGTACGTCTCAGAGGTGGTTGCGCATGCCCAACAGGTGATTCCGGACTGTCCGCCACATGGTTCTGGCACGTCTGAGAGGTGGTTCCGGCATGCCCGGCAGGTCATCCCAGAGAGTCCTCCAAGTGGTTCTGGCATAACACGCAGGTGATTTTGGCGTGTCAGGCAGGTTGTTCCGTTGTGCTTGGCAGGTGGTTCAGGCTTGGCCGGCAGGTGGTTCCAGACTGTCCAGGACGTGTTTCCAGCTTCTCCGGCAGGTGGTTCTGGTACGTCTGAGAGGTGGTTCCGCCATGGCTGGCAGGTGATTCCGGACCGTCCCCCAGGTGGTTCTGGCATAGCCAGCAGTTGATATCGGCCTGTCCGGCAGGTGGTTCCAGAGAGTCGAACAGGTGGCTCCGGCGTGCTCGGCAGGTGGTTCCGGTCTGTCCGGTAGGTCATTCCGGCGTTTCCGGCACGTGCTTCCTGCACGTCTGAGAGGTGGTTCCGGCATGCGCGACAGGTGGTTTCGGAGTGTCCGCCAGGTGGTTCTGGCGTACCCGGCAGGTGATTTTGGCGTGTCCGGCAGGTGTTTCTGGCGAGTCGAGCAGGTGGCTCCGGCATGCTCGGCAGGTGCTTCCGGCGTCTCCGGCACGTGGTTCTGGTGTGTCTGAGAGCTGGTTCCGGCATGTCCGGCAGATGATTCCGGAGTTTTCCGCCAAGTGGTTCTGGCATACCCGGCTGGTGATTTGGGCATGTCAGGTAGGTGGCTCCGGCGTGCTCGGCAGGTTGTTCAGACGGGTCTGGCAGGTGTTTTCCGTCTGTTCTGGGTGTGGTTCCAGCATCTCATGCACATGGTTCTGGCACGTCTGAGATGTGGTTCCGGCCGGCCCGACAGGTGTTTCCACAGTGTCCGCCAAGTGGTACTGGCGTAGTTGGCAGGTGATTTTGGCATGACCGGCAGGTGGTTCCAGCAAGCCCGGCAGGTGATTCCGAAGTGTTCCCCAACTGGTTGCGGCGTAGCCGGCAGGTGATTTTTGCGTGTCCGGCAGGTGGTTCTGGCGAGTCGAGCAGGTGGTTCCGGCGTGCTCGGCAGGTGCTTCCGGGGTCATTGGCACGTGGTTCTGGCATATCTGAGAGGTGGTTCCGGCATGCCCGGCAGGTGATTCCGGAGTGTTCGCCAAGTGTTTCCGGCGTAGCCGGCAGGTGATTTTGCATGTCCAGCGGTCGTTCCGGCGGGTCGAGCCGGTGGTTCCGGCGTGTCCGGCAGGTGGTTCCGGTCTGTCCGGCAGGTGGTTCTGTGGTGTCCGGCACGAGGTTCAGTCTGAGAGGCTGTGCCGGCATGCCCCTCACGTGATTCCGGCTTGTCCCCGAAGTGGTGCTGGTGTAGCGGGCAGGTGATTTTGGCGTGTCCGGCAGGTGGTTCAGGCGAGTTGAGCAGGTGGTTGCGACGTGCTCGGCAGGTGCTTCCGGCGTCTCCGGCACGTGTTTCTGGCACATCTGACTGGTGGTTCCGGCATGCCCAAAAGTTGATTCCGGTCTGTCCGGTAGGTGGTTCCGGCGTGCACGGCACGTGGTTCTGGTACGTGTCAGAGGTGGTTGCGTATGCCCAACAGGTGATTCCGGACTGTCCGCCACGTGCTTCTGGCACGTCTGAGAGGTGGTTCCAACATGCCCGGCAGGTCATTTCGGAGAGTCGTCCAAGTGGTTCTGGCGTAGCCCGCAGGTGATTTTGGCGTGTCCGGCAGGTGGTTCCGCCGTGCTCGGCAGGTGGTTCAGGCATGGCCGTCACGTGGTTCCAGTCTGTCCAGGACGTGTTTCCAGCTTCTCCGGCAGGTGGTTCTGGTACGTCTGAGAGGTGGTTCCGCCATGGCTGGCAGGTGATCCCGGACTGTCCCCCAGGTGGTTCTGGCATAGCCAGCAGTTGATATTGGCCTGTCCGGCAGGTGGTTCCAGCGAGTCGAACAGGTGGCTCCGGCGTTCTTGGCAGGTGGTTCCGGTCTGTCCGGTAGGTGTTTCCGGCGTGTCTGGCACGTGCTTCCGGCACGTCTGAGAGGTGGTTCCGTCATGCGCGGCAGGTGATTCCGGAGTGTCCGCCAGGTGGTTCTGGCGTACCCGGCAGGTGATTTTGGCGTGTCCGGCAGGTGTTTCTGGCGAGTCGAGCAGGTGGCTCCGGCATGCTCGGCAGGTGCTTCCGGCGTCTCCGGCACTTGGTTCTGGTGTGTCTGAGAGCTGGTTCCGGCATGTCCGGCAGATGATTCCGGAGTGTCCGCCAAGTGGTTCTGGCATACCCGGCTGGTGATTTGGGCCTGTCAGGTAGGTGGTTCCGGCGAGTCGAGCAGGTGGCTCCGGCGTGCTCGGCAGGTTGTTCAGACGGGTTCGGCAGGTGTTTTCCCTCTGTTCGGGGTGTGGTTGCAGCATCTCATGCACATGGTTCTGGCACGTCTGAGATGTGGTTCCGGCCGGACCGACAGGTGTTTCCACAGTGTCCGCCAAGTGGTACTGGCGTAGTTGGCAGGTGATTTTGGCATGACTGGCAGGTGGTTCCAGCAAGCCCGGCAGGTGATTCCGAAGTGTTCCCCAACTTGTTGTGGCGTAGCCGGCAGGTGATTTTTGCGTGATCGGCAGGTGGTTCTGGCGAGTTGAGCAGGTGGTTCCGGCGTTCTCGGCAGGTGCTTCCGGGGTCATTGGCACGTGGTTCTGGCATATCTGAGAGGTGGTTCCGGCATGCCCGGCAGGTCATACCGGAGAGTCCTCCAAGTGGTTCTGGCATAACACGCAGGTGATTTTGGCGTGTCAGGTAGGTTGTTCCGTTGTGCTTGGCAGGTGGTTCAGGCTTGGCCGGCAGGTGGTTCCAGACTGTCCAGGACGTGTTTCCAGCTTCTCCGGCAGGTGGCTATGGTACGTCTGAGAGGTGGTTCCGCCATGGCTGGCAGGTGATTCCGGACCGTCCCCCAGGTGGTTCTGGCATAGTCAGCAGTTGATATTGGCCTGTCCGGCAGGTCGTTCCAGCGAGTCGAACAGGTGGCTCCGGCGTGCTCGGCAGGTGGTTCCGGTCTGTGCGGTAGGTTATTCCGGCGTGTCCGGCACGTGCTTCCGACACGTCTGAGAGGTGGTTCCGGCATGCGCGACAGGTGATTTCGGAGTGTCCGCCAGGTGGTTCTGGCGTACCCGGCAGGTGATTTTGGTGTGTCCGGCAGGTGTTTCTGGCGAGTCGAGCAGGTGGCTCCGGCATGCTCGGCAGGTGCTTCCGGCGTCTCCGGCACGTGGTTCTGGTGTGTCTGAGAGCTGGTTCCGGCATGTCCGGTAGATGATTCCGGAGTTTTCCGCCAAGTGGTTCTGGCATAGCCGGCTGGTGATTTGGGCATGTCAGGTAGGTGGCTCCGGCGTGCTCGGCAGGTTGTTCAGACGGGTCTGGCAGGTGTTTTCCGTCTGTTCTGGGTGTGGTTCCAGCATCTCATGCACATGGTTCTGGCACGTCTGAGATGTGGTTCCGGCCGGCCCGACAGGTGTTTCCACAGTGTCCGCCAAGTGGTACTGGCGTAGTTGGCAGGTGATTTTGGCATGACCGGCAGGTGGTTCCAGCAAGCCCGGCAGGTGATTCCGAAGTGTTCCCCAACTGGTTGTGGCGTAGCCGGCAGGTGATTTTTGCGTGTCCGGCAGGTGGTTCTGGCGAGTCGAGCAGGTGGTTCCGGCGTGCTCGGCAGGTGCTTCCGGGGTCATTGGCACGTGGTTCTGGCATATCTGAGAGGTGGTTCCGGCATGCCCGGCAGGTGATTCCGGAGTGTTCGCCAAGTGTTTCCGGCGTAGCCGGCAGGTGATTTTGCATGTCCAGCGGTCGTTCCGGCGGGTCGAGCCGGTGGTTCCGGCGTGTCCGGCAGGTGGTTCCGGTCTGTCCGGCAGGTGGTTCTGTGGTGTCCGGCACGAGGTTCAGTCTGAGAGGCTGTGCCGGCATGCCCCTCACGTGATTCCGGCTTGTCCCCGAAGTGGTGCTGGTGTAGCGGGCAGGTGATTTTGGCGTGTCCGGCAGGTGGTTCAGGCGAGTTGAGCAGGTGGTTGCGACGTGCTCGGCAGGTGCTTCCGGCGTCTCCGGCACGTGTTTCTGGCACATCTGACTGGTGGTTCCGGCATGCCCAAAAGTTGATTCCGGTCTGTCCGGTAGGTGGTTCCGGCGTGCACGGCACGTGGTTCTGGTACGTGTCAGAGGTGGTTGCGTATGCCCAACAGGTGATTCCGGACTGTCCGCCACGTGCTTCTGGCACGTCTGAGAGGTGGTTCCAACATGCCCGGCAGGTCATTTCGGAGAGTCGTCCAAGTGGTTCTGGCGTAGCCCGCAGGTGATTTTGGCGTGTCCGGCAGGTGGTTCCGCCGTGCTCGGCAGGTGGTTCAGGCATGGCCGTCACGTGGTTCCAGTCTGTCCAGGACGTGTTTCCAGCTTCTCCGGCAGGTGGTTCTGGTACGTCTGAGAGGTGGTTCCGCCATGGCTGGCAGGTGATCCCGGACTGTCCCCCAGGTGGTTCTGGCATAGCCAGCAGTTGATATTGGCCTGTCCGGCAGGTGGTTCCAGCGAGTCGAACAGGTGGCTCCGGCATTCTTGGCAGGTGGTTCCGGTCTGTCCGGTAGGTGTTTCCGGCGTGTCTGGCACGTGCTTCCGGCACGTCTGAGAGGTGGTTCCGTCATGCGCGGCAGGTGATTCCGGAGTGTCCGCCAGGTGGTTCTGGCGTACCCAGCAGGTGATTTTGGTGTGTCCGGCAGGTGTTTCTGGCGAGTCGAGCAGGTGGCTCCGGCATGCTCGGCAGGTGCTTCCGGCGTCTCCGGCACTTGGTTCTGGTGTGTCTGAGAGCTGGTTCCGGCATGTCCGGCAGATGATTCCGGAGTGTCCGCCAAGTGGTTCTGGCATACCCAGCAGGTGATTTTGGCGTGTCAGGGAGGTGGTACCGGTGAGTCGAGCAGGTGGTTCCGGCGTGCTCAGCAGGTGGTTCAGGCGGTTCTGGCAGGTGGTATCCGTCTGTTCGGGGTGTGGTTCCAGCATCTCATGAACACGTTTCTGGCAAGTCTGAGATGTGGTTCCAGCCGGCCCGACAGGTGTTTCCGCAGTGTCCGCCAAGCGGTTCTGGCGTAGTTGGCAGGTGATTTTGGCATGACTGGCAGGTGGTTCCAGCAAGCCTGGCAGGTGATTCCAAAGTGTTCACCAACTGGTTGTGGCGTAGCCGGCAGGTGATTTTTGCGTGATCGGCAGGTGGTTCTGGCGAGTCGAGCAGGTGGTTCCGGCGTGCTCGGCTGGTGCTTCCGGGGTCATTGGCACGGGGTTCTGGCATGTCTGAGAGGTGGTTCCTGCATGCCCGGCAAGTGATTCCGGAGTGTTCGCCAAGTGGTTCTGGCATAGTCGGCAGGTGATTTTGGCATGTCCGGCAGGTGGTTCAGGCGAGTTGAGCAGGTGGTTCCAACGTGCTTGGCAGGTGCTTCCGGCGTCTCCGGCACGTGTTTCTGGCACATCTGACAGGTGGTTCCGGCATGCCCGAAAGGTGATTCCGGTCTGTCCGGTAGGTGGTTCCAGCCGGCACGGCATGTGGTTCTGGTACGTCTCAGAGGTGGTTGCGCATGCCCAACAGGTGATTCCGGACTGTCCGCCACATGGTTCTGGCACGTCTGAGAGGTGGTTCCGGCATGCCCGGCAGGTCATCCCAGAGAGTCCTCCAAGTGGTTCTGGCATAACACGCAGGTGATTTTGGCGTGTCAGGCAGGTTGTTCCGTTGTGCTTGGCAGGTGGTTCAGGCTTGGCCGGCAGGTGGTTCCAGACTGTCCAGGACGTGTTTCCAGCTTCTCAGGCAGGTGGTTCTGGTACGTCTGAGAGGTGGTTCCGCCATGGCTGGCAGGTGATTCCGGACCGCCCCCCAGGTGGTTCTGGCATAGCCAGCAGTTGATATCGGCCTGTCCGGCAGGTGGTTCCAGAGAGTCGAACAGGTGGCTCCGGCGTGCTCGGCAGGTGGTTCCGGTCTGTCCGGTAGGTCATTCCGGCGTGTCCGGCACGTGCTTCCTGCACGTCTGAGAGGTGGTTCCGGCATGCGCGACAGGTGGTTTCGGAGTGTCCGCCAGGTGGTTCTGGCGTACCCGGCAGGTGATTTTGGCGTGTCCGGCAGGTGTTTCTGGCGAGTCGAGCAGGTGGCTCCGGCATGCTCGGCAGGTGCTTCCGGCGTCTCCGGCACGTGGTTCTGGTGTGTCTGAGAGCTGGTTCCGGCATGTCCGGCAGATGATTCCGGAGTTTTCTGCCAAGTGGTTCTGGCATACCAGGCTGGTGATTTGGGCATGTCAGGTAGGTGGCTCCGGCGTGCTCGGCAGGTTGTTCAGACGGGTATGGCAGGTGTTTTCCGTCTGTTCTGGGTGTGGTTCCAGCATCTCATGCACATGGTTCTGGCACGTCTGAGATGTGGTTCCGGCCGGCCCGACAGGTGTTTCCACAGTGTCCGCCAAGTGGTACTGGCGTAGTTGGCAGGTGATTTTGGCATGACCGGCAGGTGGTTCCAGCAAGCCCGGCAGGTGATTCCGAAGTGTTCCCCAACTGGTTGTGGCGTAGCCGGCAGGTGATTTTTGCGTGTCCGGCAGGTGGTTCTGGCGAGTCGAGCAGGTGGTTCCGGCGTGCTCGGCAGGTGCTTCCGGGGTCATTGGCACGTGGTTCTGGCATATCTGAGAGGTGGTTCCGGCATGCCCGGCAGGTGATTCCGGAGTGTTCGCCAAGTGTTTCCGGCGTAGCCGGCAGGTGATTTTGCATGTCCAGCGGTCGTTCCGGCGGGTCGAGCCGGTGGTTCCGGCGTGTCCGGCAGGTGGTTCCGGTCTGTCCGGCAGGTGGTTCTGTGGTGTCCGGCACGAGGTTCAGTCTGAGAGGCTGTGCCGGCATGCCCCTCACGTGATTCCGGCTTGTCCCCGAAGTGGTGCTGGTGTAGCGGGCAGGTGATTTTGGCGTGTCCGGCAGGTGGTTCAGGCGAGTTGAGCAGGTGGTTGCGACGTGCTCGGCAGGTGCTTCCGGCGTCTCCGGCACGTGTTTCTGGCACATCTGACTGGTGGTTCCGGCATGCCCAAAAGTTGATTCCGGTCTGTCCGGTAGGTGGTTCCGGCGTGCACGGCACGTGGTTCTGGTACGTGTCAGAGGTGGTTGCGTATGCCCAACAGGTGATTCCGGACTGTCCGCCACGTGCTTCTGGCACGTCTGAGAGGTGGTTCCAACATGCCCGGCAGGTCATTTCGGAGAGTCGTCCAAGTGGTTCTGGCGTAGCCCGCAGGTGATTTTGGCGTGTCCGGCAGGTGGTTCCGCCGTGCTCGGCAGGTGGTTCAGGCATGGCCGTCACGTGGTTCCAGTCTGTCCAGGACGTGTTTCCAGCTTCTCCGGCAGGTGGTTCTGGTACGTCTGAGAGGTGGTTCCGCCATGGCTGGCAGGTGATCCCGGACTGTCCCCCAGGTGGTTCTGGCATAGCCAGCAGTTGATATTGGCCTGTCCGGCAGGTGGTTCCAGCGAGTCGAACAGGTGGCTCCGGCGTTCTTGGCAGGTGGTTCCGGTCTGTCCGGTAGGTGTTTCCGGCGTGTCTGGCACGTGCTTCCGGCACGTCTGAGAGGTGGTTCCGTCATGCGCGGCAGGTGATTCCGGAGTGTCCGCCAGGTGGTTCTGGCGTACCCAGCAGGTGATTTTGGTGTGTCCGGCAGGTGTTTCTGGCGAGTCGAGCAGGTGGCTCCGGCATGCTCGGCAGGTGCTTCCGGCGTCTCCGGCACTTGGTTCTGGTGTGTCTGAGAGCTGGTTCCGGCATGTCCGGCAGATGATTCCGGAGTGTCCGCCAAGTGGTTCTGGCATACCCAGCAGGTGATTTTGGCGTGTCAGGGAGGTGGTACCGGTGAGTCGAGCAGGTGGTTCCGGCGTGCTCAGCAGGTGGTTCAGGCGGTTCTGGCAGGTGGTATCCGTCTGTTCGGGGTGTGGTTCCAGCATCTCATGAACACGTTTCTGGCAAGTCTGAGATGTGGTTCCAGCCGGCCCGACAGGTGTTTCCACAGTGTCCGCCAAGCGGTTCTGGCGTAGTTGGCAGGTGATTTTGGCATGACTGGCAGGTGGTTCCAGCAAGCCTGGCAGGTGATTCCAAAGTGTTCACCAACTGGTTGTGGCGTAGCCGGCAGGTGATTTTTGCGTGATCGGCAGGTGGTTCTGGCGAGTCGAGCAGGTGGTTCCGGCGTGCTCGGCTGGTGCTTCCGGGGTCATTGGCACGGGGTTCTGGCATGTCTGAGAGGTGGTTCCTGCATGCCCGGCAAGTGAT
>NW_027228691.1:0-28764 GCF_037783145.1 Equus przewalskii | reverse complement strand
GATGCATTGCTTGAAAGGCCTGTGAAACGCAGTTTCTTTGCAGGCCTGATCTGGCTGAAGTAGGACTTCTGCTCTGGGTGTGCTACTTTGCCCTAGAGCTGAAAGGCACAACGTGCAGGCTTCTTTCCAAAGGGCGAGTTGGGCCCCACAGCATCTTGCTTCCAGCTCTTTGGGAAGCTAAGAAACAACTCGCTCTGCACAGTGCTCTTACAGCCTACCGGGAACATCTCTTCCAAAGGCCTGTGAAACGCAGTTTCTTTGCAGGCCTGATCTGGCTGAAGTAGGACTTCTGCTCTCGGTGTGCTACTTTGCCCTAGAGCTGAAAGGCACAACGTGCAGGCTTCTTTCCAAAGGGCGAGTTGGGCCCCACAGCATCTTGCTTCCAGCTCTTTGGGAAGCTAAGAAACAACTCGCTCTGCACAGTGCTCTTACAGCCTACGGGGAACATCTCTTCCAAAGGCCTGTGAAACGCAGTTTCTTTGCAGGCCTGATCTGGCTGAAGTAGGACTTCTGCTCTGGGTGTGCTACTTTGCCCTAGAGCTGAAAGGCACAACGTGCAGGCTTCTTTCCAAAGGGCGAGTTGGGCCCCACAGCATCTTGCTTCCAGCTCTTTGGGAAGCTAAGAAACAACTCGCTCTGCACAGTGCTCTTACAGCCTAGTGGGAACATCTCTTCCAAAGGCCTGTGAAACGCAGTTTCTTTGCAGGCCTGATCTGGCTGAAGTAGGACTTCTGCTCTGGGTGTGCTACTTTGCCCTAGAGCTGAAAGGCACAACGTGCAGGCTTCTTTCCAAAGGGCGAGTTGGGCCCCTCAGCATCTTGCTTCCAGCTCTTTGGGAAGCTAAGAAACAACTCGCTCTGCACAGTGCTCTTACAGCCTACCGGGAACATCTCTTCCAAAGACCTGTGAAACGCAGTTTCTTTGCAGGCCTGATCTGGCTGAAGTAGGACTTCTGCTCTGGGTGTGCTACTTTGCCCTAGAGCTGAAAGGCACAACGTGCAGGCTTCTTTCCAAAAGGCGAGTTGGGCCCCAAGCATCTTGCTTCCAGCTCTTTGGGAAGCTAAGAAACAACTCGCTCTGCACAGTGCTCTTACAGCCTAGTGGGAACGTCTCTTCCAAAGGCCTGTGAAACGCAGTTTCTTTGCAGGCCTGATCTGGCTGAAGTAGGACTTCTGCTCTGGGTGTGCTACTTTGCCCTAGAGCTGAAAGGCACAACGTGCAGGCTTCTTTCCAAAGGGCGAGTTGGGCCCCTCAGCATCTTGCTTCCAGCTCTTTGGGAAGCTAAGAAACAACTCGCTCTGCACAGTGCTCTTACAGCCTACCGGGAACATCTCTTCCAAAGGCCTGTGAAACGCAGTTTCTTTGCAGGCCTGATCTGGCTGAAGTAGGACTTCTGCTCTGGGTGTGCTACTTTGCCCTAGAGCTGAAAGGCACAACGTGCAGGCTTCTTTCCAAAGGGCGAGTTGGGCCCCACAGCATCTTGCTTCCAGCTCTTTGGGAAGCTAAGAAACAACTCGCTCTGCACAGTGCTCTTACAGCCTAGTGGGAACATCTCTTCCAAAGGCCTGTGAAACGCAGTTTCTTTGCAGGCCTGATCTGGCTGAAGTAGGACTTCTGCTCTGGGTGTGCTACTTTGCCCTAGAGCTGAAAGGCACAACGTGCAGGCTTCTTTCCAAAGGGCGAGTTGGGCCCCACAGCATCTTGCTTCCAGCTCTTTGGGAAGCTAAGAAACAACTCGCTCTGCACAGTGCTCTTACAGCCTACCGGGAACATCTCTTCCAAAGGCCTGTGAAACGCAGTTTCTTTGCAGGCCTGATCTGGCTGAAGTAGGACTTCTGCTCTGGGTGTGCTACTTTGCCCTAGAGCTGAAAGGCACAACGTGCAGGCTTCTTTCCAAAGGGCGAGTTGGGCCCCACAGCATCTTGCTTCCAGCTCTTTGGGAAGCTAAGAAACAACTCGCTCTGCACAGTGCTCTTACAGCCTACCGGGAACATCTCTTCCAAAGGCCTGTGAAACGCAGTTTCTTTGCAGGCCTGATCTGGCTGAAGTAGGACTTCTGCTCTGGGTGTGCTACTTTGCCCTAGAGCTGAAAGGCACAACGTGCAGGCTTCTTTCCAAAGGGCGAGTTGGGCCCCACAGCATCTTGCTTCCAGCTCTTTGGGAAGCTAAGAAACAACTCGCTCTGCACAGTGCTCTTACAGCCTACCGGGAACATCTCTTCCAAAGGCCTGTGAAACGCAGTTTCTTTGCAGGCCTGATCTGGCTAAAGTAGGACTTCTGCTCTCTGTGTGCTACTTTGCCCTAGAGCTGAAAGGCAAAACGTGCAGGCTTCTTTCCAAAGGGCGAGTTGGGCCCCTCAGCATCTTGCTTCCAGCTCTTTGGGAAGCTAAGAAACAACTCGCTCTGCACAGTGCTCTTACAGCCTACCGGGAACATCTCTTCCAAAGGCCTGTGAAACGCAGTTTCTTTGCAGGCCTGATCTGGCTGAAGTAGGACTTCTGCTCTGGGTGTGCTACTTTGCCCTAGAGCTGAAAGGCACAACGTGCAGGCTTCTTTCCAAAGGGCGAGTTGGGCCCCACAGCATCTTGCTTCCAGCTCTTTGGGAAGCTAAGAAACAACTCGCTCTGCACAGTGCTCTTACAGCCTAGTGGGAACATCTCTTCCAAAGGCCTGTGAAACGCAGTTTCTTTGCAGGCCTGATCTGGCTGAAGTAGGACTTCTGCTCTGGGTGTGCTACTTTGCCCTAGAGCTGAAAGGCACAACGTGCAGGCTTCTTTCCAAAGGGCGAGTTGGGCCCCACAGCATCTTGCTTCCAGCTCTTTGGGAAGCTAAGAAACAACTCGCTCTGCACAGTGCTCTTACAGCCTACCGGGAACATCTCTTCCAAAGGCCTGTGAAACGCAGTTTCTTTGCAGGCCTGATCTGGCTGAAGTAGGACTTCTGCTCTGGGTGTGCTACTTTGCCCTAGAGCTGAAAGGCACAACGTGCAGGCTTCTTTCCAAAGGGCGAGTTGGGCCCCACAGCATCTTGCTTCCAGCTCTTTGGGAAGCTAAGAAACAACTCGCTCTGCACAGTGCTCTTACAGCCTAGCGGGAACATCTCTTCCAAAGGCCTGTGAAACGCAGTTTCTTTGCAGGCCTGATCTGGCTGAAGTAGGACTTCTGCTCTGGGTGTGCTACTTTGCCCTAGAGCTGAAAGGCACAACGTGCAGGCTTCTTTCCAAAGGGCGAGTTGGGCCCCACAGCATCTTGCTTCCAGCTCTTTGGGAAGCTAAGAAACAACTCGCTCTGCACAGTGCTCTTACAGCCTACCGGGAACATCTCTTCCAAAGGCCTGTGAAACGCAGTTTCTTTGCAGGCCTGATCTGGCTGAAGTAGGACTTCTGCTCTCGGTGTGCTACTTTGCCCTAGAGCTGAAAGGCACAACGTGCAGGCTTCTTTCCAAAGGGCGAGTTGGGCCCCACAGCATCTTGCTTCCAGCTCTTTGGGAAGCTAAGAAACAACTCGCTCTGCACAGTGCTCTTACAGCCTACCGGGAACATCTCTTCCAAAGGCCTGTGAAACGCAGTTTCTTTGCAGGCCTGATCTGGCTGAAGTAGGACTTCTGCTCTCGGTGTGCTACTTTGCCCTAGAGCTGAAAGGCACAACGTGCAGGCTTCTTTCCAAAGGGCGAGTTGGGCCCCACAGCATCTTGCTTCCAGCTCTTTGGGAAGCTAAGAAACAACTCGCTCTGCACAGTGCTCTTACAGCCTAGTGGGAACATCTCTTCCAAAGGCCTGTGAAACGCAGTTTCTTTGCAGGCCTGATCTGGCTGAAGTAGGACTTCTGCTCTGGGTGTGCTACTTTGCCCTAGAGCTGAAAGGCACAACGTGCAGGCTTCTTTCCAAAGGGCGAGTTGGGCCCCACAGCATCTTGCTTCCAGCTCTTTGTGAAGCTAAGAAACAACTCGCTCTGCACAGTGCTCTTACAGCCTACCGGGAACATTTCTTCCAAAGGCCTGTGAAACGCAGTTTCTTTGCAGGCCTGATCTGGCTGAAGTAGGACTTCTGCTCTGGGTGTGCTACTTTGCCCTAGAGCTGAAAGGCACAACGTGCAGGCTTCTTTCCAAAAGGCGAGTTGGGCCCCACAGCATCTTGCTTCCAGCTCTTTGGGAAGCTAAGAAACAACTCGCTCTGCACAGTGCTCTTACAGCCTACCGGGAACATCTCTTCCAAAGGCCTGTGAAACGCAGTTTCTTTGCAAGCCTGATCTGGCTAAAGGAGGACTTCTGCTCTCCGTGTGCTACTTTGCCCTAGAGCTGAAAGGAAAAACGTGCAGGCTTCTTTCCAAAAGGCGAGTTGGGCCCAACAGCATCTTGCTTCCACCTCTTTGGGAAGCTAAGAAACAACTCGCACTGCACAGTGCTCTTACAGCCTACCGGGAACATCTCTTCCAAAGGCCTGTGAAACGCACTTTCTTTGCAGGCCTGATCTGGCTGAAGTAGGACTTCTGCTCTGGGTGTGCTACATTGCCCTAGCGCTGAAAGGCACAACGTGCAGGCTTCTTTCCAAAGGGCGAGTTGGGCCCCTCAGCATCTTGCTTCCAGCTCTTTGGGAAGCTAAGAAACAACTCGCTCTGCACAGTGCTCTTACAGCCTACCGGGAACATCTCTTCCAAAGGCCTGTGAAACGCAGTTTCTTTGCAGGCCTGATCTGGCTGAAGTAGGACTTCTGCTCTCCGTGTGCTACTTTGCCCTAGAGCTGAAAGGCACAACGTGCAGGCTTCTTTCCAAAGGGCGAGTTGGGCCCCACAGCATCTTGCTTCCAGCTCTTTGGGAAGCTAAGAAACAACTCGCTCTGCACAGTGCTCTTACAGCCTAGTGGGAACATCTCTTCCAAAGGCCTGTGAAACGCAGTTTCTTTGCAGGCCTGATCTGGCTGAAGTAGGACTTCTGCTCTGGGTGTGCTACTTTGCCCTAGAGCTGAAAGGCACAACGTGCAGGCTTCTTTCCAAAGGGCGAGTTGGGCCCCTCAGCATCTTGCTTCCAGCTCTTTGGGAAGCTAAGAAACAACTCGCTCTGCACAGTGCTCTTACAGCCTACCGGGAACATCTCTTCCAAAGACCTGTGAAACGCAGTTTCTTTGCAGGCCTGATCTGGCTGAAGTAGGACTTCTGCTCTGGGTGTGCTACTTTGCCCTAGAGCTGAAAGGCACAACATGCAGGCTTCTTTCCAAAAGGCGAGTTGGGCCCCTCAGCATCTTGCTTCCAGCTCTTTGGGAAGCTAAGAAACAACTCGCTCTGCACAGTGCTCTTACATCGTAGTGGGAACATCTCTTCCAAAGGCCTGTGAAACGCAGTTTCTTTGCAGGCCTGATCTGGCTGAAGTAGGACTTCTGCTCTGGGTGTGCTACTTTGCCCTAGAGCTGAAAGGCACAACGTGCAGGCTTCTTTCCAAAGGGCGAGTTGGGCCCCTCAGCATCTTGCTTCCAGCTCTTTGGGAAGCTAAGAAACAACTCGCTCTGCACAGTGCTCTTACAGCCTACCGGGAACATCTCTTCCAAAGGCCTGTGAAACGCAGTTTCTTTGCAGGCCTGATCTGACTGAAGTAGGACTTCTGCTCTGGGTGTGCTACTTTGCCCTAGAGCTGAAAGGCACAACGTGCAGGCTTCTTTCCAAAGGGCGAGTTGGGCCCCTCAGCATCTTGCTTCCAGCTCTTTGGGAAGCTAAGAAACAACTCGCTCTGCACAGTGCTCTTACAGCCTAGTGGGAACATCTCTTCCAAAGGCCTGTGAAACGCAGTTTCTTTGCAGGCCTGATCTGGCTGAAGTAGGACTTCTGCTCTGGGTGTGCTACTTTGCCCTAGAGCTGAAAGGCACAACGTGCAGGCTTCTTTCCAAAGGGCGAGTTGGGCCCCACAGCATCTTGCTTCCAGCTCTTTGGGAAGCTAAGAAACAACTCGCTCTGCACAGTGCTCTTACAGCCTAGTGGGAACATCTCTTCCAAAGGCCTGTGAAACGCAGTTTCTTTGCAGGCCTGATCTGGCTGAAGTAGGACTTCTGCTCTGGGTGTGCTACTTTGCCCTAGAGCTGAAAGGCACAACGTGCAGGCTTCTTTCCAAAGGGCGAGTTGGGCCCCTCAGCATCTTGCTTCCAGCTCTTTGGGAAGCTAAGAAACAACTCGCTCTGCACAGTGCTCTTACAGCCTACCGGGAACATCTCTTCCAAAGGCCTGTGAAACGCAGTTTCTTTGCAGGCCTGATCTGGCTGAAGTAGGACTTCTGCTCTGGGTGTGCTACTTTGCCCTAGAGCTGAAAGGCACAACGTGCAGGCTTCTTTCCAAAGGGCGAGTTGGGCCCCACAGCATCTTGCTTCCAGCTCTTTGGGAAGCTAAGAAACAACTCGCTCTGCACAGTGCTCTTACAGCCTAGTGGGAACATCTCTTCCAAAGGCCTGTGAAACGCAGTTTCTTTGCAGGCCTGATCTGGCTGAAGTAGGACTTCTGCTCTGGGTGTGCTACTTTGCCCTAGAGCTGAAAGGCACAACGTGCAGGCTTCTTTCCAAAGGGCGAGTTGGGCCCCACAGCATCTTGCTTCCAGCTCTTTGGGAAGCTAAGAAACAACTCGCTCTGCACAGTGCTCTTACAGCCTACCGGGAACATCTCTTCCAAAGGCCTGTGAAACGCAGTTTCTTTGCAGGCCTGATCTGGCTGAAGTAGGACTTCTGCTCTGGGTGTGCTACTTTGCCCTAGAGCTGAAAGGCACAACGTGCAGGCTTCTTTCCAAAGGGCGAGTTGGGCCCCTCAGCATCTTGCTTCCAGCTCTTTGGGAAGCTAAGAAACAACTCGCTCTGCACAGTGCTCTTACAGCCTAGCGGGAACATCTCTTCCAAAGGCCTGTGAAACGCAGTTTCTTTGCAGGCCTGATCTGGCTGAAGTAGGACTTCTGCTCTGGGTGTGCTACTTTGCCCTAGAGCTGAAAGGCACAACGTGCAGGCTTCTTTCCAAAGGGCGAGTTGGGCCCCTCAGCATCTTGCTTCCAGCTCTTTGGGAAGCTAAGAAACAACTCGCTCTGCACAGTGCTCTTACAGCCTAGTGGGAACATCTCTTCCAAAGGCCTGTGAAACGCAGTTTCTTTGCAGGCCTGATCTGGCTGAAGTAGGACTTCTGCTCTGGGTGTGCTACTTTGCCCTAGAGCTGAAAGGCACAACGTGCAGGCTTCTTTCCAAATGGCGAGTTGGGCCCCTCAGCATCTTGCTTCCAGCTCTTTGGGAAGCTAAGAAACAACTCGCTCTGCACAGTGCTCTTACAGCCTACCGGGAACATCTCTTCCAAAGACCTGTGAAACGCAGTTTCTTTGCAGGCCTGATCTGGCTGAAGTAGGACTTCTGCTCTGGGTGTGCTACTTTGCCCTAGAGCTGAAAGGCACAACGTGCAGGCTTCTTTCCAAAAGGCGAGTTGGGCCCCTCAGCATCTTGCTTCCAGCTCTTTGGGAAGCTAAGAAACAACTCGCTCTGCACAGTGCTCTTACAGCCTAGTGGGAACATCTCTTCCAAAGGCCTGTGAAACGCAGTTTCTTTGCAGGCCTGATCTGGCTGAAGTAGGACTTCTGCTCTGAGTGTGCTACTTTGCCCTAGAGCTGAAAGGCACAACGTGCAGGCTTCTTTCCAAAGGGCGAGTTGGGCCCCTCAGCATCTTGCTTCCAGCTCTTTGGGAAGCTAAGAAACAACTCGCTCTGCACAGTGCTCTTACAGCCTACCGGGAACATCTCTTCCAAAGGCCTGTGAAACGCAGTTTCTTTGCAGGCCTGATCTGGCTGAAGTAGGACTTCTGCTCTGGGTGTGCTACTTTGCCCTAGAGCTGAAAGGCACAACGTGCAGGCTTCTTTCCAAAGGGCGAGTTGGGCCCCTCAGCATCTTGCTTCCAGCTCTTTGGGAAGCTAAGAAACAACTCGCTCTGCACAGTGCTCTTACAGCCTAGTGGGAACATCTCTTCCAAAGGCCTGTGAAACGCAGTTTCTTTGCAGGCCTGATCTGGCTGAAGTAGGACTTCTGCTCTGGGTGTGCTACTTTGCCCTAGAGCTGAAAGGCACAACGTGCAGGCTTCTTTCCAAAAGGCGAGTTGGGCCCCACAGCATCTTGCTTCCAGCTCTTTGGGAAGCTAAGAAACAACTCGCTCTGCACAGTGCTCTTACAGCCTACCGGGAACATCTCTTCCAAAGGCCTGTGAAGCGCAGTTTCTTTGCAGGCCTGATCTGGCTGAAGTAGGACTTCTGCTCTGGGTGTGCTACTTTGCCCTAGAGCTGAAAGGCACAACGTGCAGGCTTCTTTCCAAAGGGCGAGTTGGGCCCCTCAGCATCTTGCTTCCAGCTCTTTGGGAAGCTAAGAAACAACTCGCTCTGCACAGTGCTCTTACAGCCTACCGGGAACATCTCTTCCAAAGGCCTGTGAAACGCAGTTTCTTTGCAGGCCTGATCTGGCTGAAGTAGGACTTCTGCTCTGGGTGTGCTACTTTGCCCTAGAGCTGAAAGGCACAACGTGCAGGCTTCTTTCCAAAGGGCAAGTTGGGCCCCACAGCATCTTGCTTCCAGCTCTTTGGGAAGCTAAGAAACAACTCGCTCTTCACAGTGCTCTTACAGCCTAGTGGGAACATCTCTTCCACAGGCCTGTGAAACGCAGTCTCTTTGCAGGCCTTATCTGGCTGAAGTAGGACTTCTGCTCTGGGTGTGCTACTTTGCCCTAGAGCTGAAAGGCACAACGTGCAGGCTTCTTTCCAAAGGGCGAGTTGGGCCCCACAGCATCTTGCTTCCAGCTCTTTGGGAAGCTAAGAAACAACTCGCTCTGCACAGTGCTCTTACAGCCTACCGGGAACATCTCTTCCAAAGGCCTGTGAAACGCAGTTTCTTTGCAGGCCTGATCTGGCTAAAGTAGGACTTCTGCTCTCGGTGTGCTACTTTGCCCTAGAGCTGAAAGGCAAAACGTGCAGGCTTCTTTCCAAAAGGCGAGTTGGGCCCAACAGCATCTTGCTTCCAGCTCTTTGGGAAGCTAAGAAACAACTCGCTCTGCACAGTGCTCTTACAGCCTACCGGGAACATCTCTTCCAAAGGCCTGTGAAACGCAGTTTCTTTGCAGGCCTGATCTGGCTGAAGTAGGACTTCTGCTCTGGGTGTGCTACTTTGCCCTAGAGCTGAAAGGCACAACGTGCAGGCTTCTTTCCAAAGGGCGAGTTGGGCCCCACAGCATCTTGCTTCCAGCTCTTTGGGAAGCTAAGAAACAACTCGCTCTGCACAGTGCTCTTACAGCCTACCGGGAACATCTCTTCCAAAGGCCTGTGAAACGCAGTTTCTTTGCAGGCCTGATCTGGCTGAAGTAGGACTTCTGCTCTCGGTGTGCTACTTTGCCCTAGAGCTGAAAGGCAAAACGTGCAGGCTTCTTTCCAAAAGGCGAGTTGGGCCCAACAGCATCTTGCTTCCAGCTCTTTGGGAAGCAAAGAAACAACTCGCTCTGCACAGTGCTCTTACAGCCTAGTGGGAACATCTCTTCCAAAGGCCTGTGAAACGCAGTTTCTTTGCAGGCCTGATCTGGCTGAAGTAGGACTTCTGCTCTGGGTGTGCTACTTTGCCCTAGAGCTGAAAGGCACAACGTGCAGGCTTCTTTCCAAAGGGCGAGTTGGGCCCCACAGCATCTTGCTTCCAGCTCTTTGGGAAGCTAAGAAACAACTCGCTCTGCACAGTGCTCTTACAGCCTAGTGGGAACATCTCTTCCAAAGGCCTATGAAACGCAGTTTCTTTTCAGGCCTGATCTGGCTGAAGTAGGACTTCTGCTCTGGGTGTGCTACTTTGCCCTAGAGCTGAAAGGCACAACGTGCAGGCTTCTTTCCAAAGGGCGAGTTGGGCCCCACAGCATCTTGCTTCCAGCTCTTTGGGAAGCTAAGAAACAACTCGCTCTGCACAGTGCTCTTACAGCCTAGTGGGAACATCTCTTCCAAAGGCCTGTGAAACGCAGTTTCTTTGCAGGCCTGATCTGGCTGAAGTAGGACTTCTGCTCTCTGTGTGCTACTTTGCCCTAGAGCTGAAAGGCACAACGTGCAGGCTTCTTTCCAAAGGGCGAGTTGGGCCCCACAGCATCTTGCTTCCAGCTCTTTGGGAAGCTAAGAAACAACTCGCTCTGCACAGTGCTCTTACAGCCTAGTGGGAACATCTCTTCCAAAGGCCTGTGAAACGCAGTTTCTTTGCAGGCCTGATCTGGCTGAAGTAGGACTTCTGCTCTGGGTGTGCTACTTTGCCCTAGAGCTGAAAGGCACAACGTGCAGGCTTCTTTCCAAAGGGCGAGTTGGGCCCCACAGCATCTTGCTTCCAGCTCTTTGTGAAGCTAATAAACAACTCGCTCTGCACAGTGCTCTTACAGCCTAGTGGGAACATCTCTTCCAAAGGCCTGTGAAACGCAGTTTCTTTGCAGGCCTGATCTGGCTGAAGTAGGACTTCTGCTCTGGGTGTGCTACTTTGCCCTAGAGCTGAAAGGCACAACGTGCAGGCTTCTTTCCAAAGGGCGAGTTGGGCCCCAGAGCATCTTGCTTCCAGCTCTTTGGGAAGCTAAGAAACAACTCGCTCTGCACAGTGCTCTTACAGCCTAACGGGAAGATCTCTTCCAAAGGCCTGTGAAACGCAGATTCTTTGCAGGCCTGATCTGGCTGAAGTAGGACTTCTGCTCTCGGTGTGCTACTTTGCCCTAGAGCTGAAAGGTACAACGTGCAGGCATCTTTCCAAAAGGCGAGTTGGGCCCCACAGCATCTTGCTTCCAGCTCTTTGGGAAGCTAAGAAACAACTCGCTCTGCACAGTGCTCTTACAGCCTACCGGGAACATCTCTTCCAAAGGCCTGTGAAACGCAGTTTCTTTGCAGGCCTGATCTGGCTGAAGTAGGACTTCTGCTCTGGGTGTGCTACTTTGCCCTAGAGCTGAAAGGCACAACGTGCAGGCTTCTTTCCAAAGGGCGAGTTGGGCCCCACAGCATCTTGCTTCCAGCTCTTTGGGAAGCTAAGAAACAACTCGCTCTGCACAGTGCTCTTACAGCCTAGTGGGAACATCTCTTCCAAAGGCCTGTGAAACGCAGTTTCTTTGCAGGCCTGATCTGGCTGAAGTAGGACTTCTGCTCAGGGTGTGCTACTTTGCCCTAGAGCTGAAAGGCACAACGTGCAGGCTTCTTTCCAAAGGGCGAGTTGGGCCCCACAGCATCTTGCTTCCAGCTCTTTGGGAAGCTAAGAAACAACTCGCTCTGCACAGTGCTCTTACAGCCTACCGGGAACATCTCTTCCAAAGGCCTGTGAAACGCAGTTTCTTTGCAGGCCTGATCTGGCTGAAGTAGGACTTCTGCTCTGGGTGTGCTACTTTGCCCTAGAGCTGAAAGGCACAACGTGCAGGCTTCTTTCCAAAGGGCGAGTTGGGCCCCACAGCATCTTGCTTCCAGCTCTTTGGGAAGCTAAGAAACAACTCGCTCTGCACAGTGCTCTTACAGCCTAGTGGGAACATCTCTTCCAAAGGCCTGTGAAATGCAGTTTCTTTGCAGGCCTGATCTGGCTGAAGTAGGACTTCTGCTCTGGGTGTGCTACTTTGCCCTAGAGCTGAAAGGCACAACGTGCAGGCTTCTTTCCAGAGGGCGAGTTGGGCCCCACAGCATCTTGCTTCCAGCTCTTTGGGAAGCTAAGAAACAACTCGCTCTGCACAGTGCTCTTACAGCCTACCGGGAACATCTCTTCCAAAGGCCTGTGAAACGCAGTTTCTTTGCAGGCCTGATCTGGCTGAAGTAGGACTTCTGCTCTGGGTGTGCTACTTTGCCCTAGAGCTGAAAGGCACAACGTGCAGGCTTCTTTCCAAAGGGCGAGTTGGGCCCCACAGCATCTTGCTTCCAGCTCTTTGGGAAGCTAAGAAACAACTCGCTCTGCACAGTGCTCTTACAGCCTACCGGGAACATCTCTTCCAAAGGCCTGTGAAACGCAGTTTCTTTGCAGGCCTGATCTGGCTGAAGTAGGACTTCTGCTCTGGGTGTGCTACTTTGCCCTAGAGCTGAAAGGCACAACGTGCAGGCTTCTTTCCAAAGGGCGAGTTGGGCCCCACAGCATCTTGCTTCCAGCTCTTTGGGAAGCTAAGAAACAACTCGCTCTGCACAGTGCTCTTACAGCCTAGTGGGAACATCTCTTCCAAAGGCCTGTGAAACGCAGTTTCTTTGCAGGCCTGATCTGGCTGAAGTAGGACTTCTGCTCTGGGTGTGCTACTTTGCCCTAGAGCTGAAAGGCACAACGTGCAGGCTTCTTTCCAAAGGGCGAGTTGGGCCCCACAGCATCTTGCTTCCAGCTCTTTGGGAAGCTAAGAAACAACTCGCTCTGCACAGTGCTCTTACAGCCTACCGGGAACATCTCTTCCAAAGGCCTGTGAAACGCAGTTTCTTTGCAGGCCTGATCTGGCTGAAGTAGGACTTCTGCTCTGGGTGTGCTACTTTGCCCTAGAGCTGAAAGGCACAACGTGCAGGCTTCTTTCCAAAGGGCGAGTTGGGCCCCACAGCATCTTGCTTCCAGCTCTTTGGGAAGCTAAGAAACAACTCGCTCTGCACAGTGCTCTTACAGCCTACCGGGAACATCTCTTCCAAAGGCCTGTGAAACGCAGTTTCTTTGCAGGCCTGATCTGGCTGAAGTAGGACTTCTGCTCTGGGTGTGCTACTTTGCCCTAGAGCTGAAAGGCACAACGTGCAGGCTTCTTTCCAAAGGGCGAGTTGGGCCCCACAGCATCTTGCTTCCAGCTCTTTGGGAAGCTAAGAAACAACTCGCTCTGCACAGTGCTCTTACAGCCTACCGGGAACATCTCTTCCAAAGGCCTGTGAAACGCAGTTTCTTTGCAGGCCTGATCTGGCTGAAGTAGGACTTCTGCTCTGGGTGTGCTACTTTGCCCTAGAGCTGAAAGGCACAACGTGCAGGCTTCTTTCCAAAGGGCGAGTTGGGCCCCACAGCATCTTGCTTCCAGCTCTTTGGGAAGCTAAGAAACAACTCGCTCTGCACAGTGCTCTTACAGCCTACCGGGAACATCTCTTCCAAAGGCCTGTGAAACGCAGTTTCTTTGCAGGCCTGATCTGGCTGAAGTAGGACTTCTGCTCTGGGTGTGCTACTTTGCCCTAGAGCTGAAAGGCACAACGTGCAGGCTTCTTTCCAAAGGGCGAGTTGGGCCCCACAGCATCTTGCTTCCAGCTCTTTGGGAAGCTAAGAAACAACTCGCTCTGCACAGTGCTCTTACAGCCTAGTGGGAACATCTCTTCCAAAGGCCTGTGAAACGCAGTTTCTTTGCAGGCCTGATCTGGCTGAAGTAGGACTTCTGCTCTGGGTGTGCTACTTTGCCCTAGAGCTGAAAGGCACAACGTGCAGGCTTCTTTCCAAAGGGCGAGTTGGGCCCCACAGCATCTTGCTTCCAGCTCTTTGGGAAGCTAAGAAACAACTCGCTCTGCACAGTGCTCTTACAGCCTAGTGGGAACATCTCTTCCAAAGGCCTGTGAAACGCAGTTTCTTTGCAGGCCTGATCTGGCTGAAGTAGGACTTCTGCTCTGGGTGTGCTACTTTGCCCTAGAGCTGAAAGGCACAACGTGCAGGCTTCTTTCCAAAGGGCGAGTTGGGCCCCACAGCATCTTGCTTCCAGCTCTTTGGGAAGCTAAGAAACAACTCGCTCTGCACAGTGCTCTTACAGCCTAGTGGGAACATCTCTTCCAAAGGCCTGTGAAACGCAGTTTCTTTGCAGGCCTGATCTGGCTGAAGTAGGACTTCTGCTCTGGGTGTGCTACTTTGCCCTAGAGCTGAAAGGCACAACGTGCAGGCTTCTTTCCAAAGGGCGAGTTGGGCCCAACAGCATCTTGCTTCCAGCTCTTTGGGAAGCTAAGAAACAACTCGCTCTGCACAGTGCTCTTACAGCCTAGTGGGAACATCTCTTCCAAAGGCCTGTGAAACGCAGTTTCTTTGCAGGCCTGATCTGGCTGAAGTAGGACTTCTGCTCTGGGTGTGCTACTTTGCCCTAGAGCTGAAAGGCACAACGTGCAGGCTTCTTTCCAAAGGGCGAGTTGGGCCCCACAGCATCTTGCTTCCAGCTCTTTGGGAAGCTAAGAAACAACTCGCTCTGCACAGTGCTCTTACAGCCTAGTGGGAACATCTCTTCCAAAGGCCTGTGAAACGCAGTTTCTTTGCAGGCCTGATCTGGCTGAAGTAGGACTTCTGCTCTGGGTGTGCTACTTTGCCCTAGAGCTGAAAGGCACAACGTGCAGGCTTCTTTCCAAAGGGCGAGTTGGGCCCCACAGCATCTTGCTTCCAGCTCTTTGGGAAGCTAAGAAACAACTCGCTCTGCACAGTGCTCTTACAGCCTAACGGGAACATCTCTTCCAAAGGCCTGTGAAACGCAGTTTCTTTGCAGGCCTGATCTGGCTGAAGTAGGACTTCTGCTCTGGGTGTGCTACTTTGCCCTAGAGCTGAAAGGCACAACGTGCAGGCTTCTTTCCAAAGGGCGAGTTGGGCCCCACAGCATCTTGCTTCCAGCTCTTTGGGAAGCTAAGAAACAACTCGCTCTGCACAGTGCTCTTACAGCCTACCGGGAACATCTCTTCCAAAGGCCTGTGAAACGCAGTTTCTTTGCAGGCCTGATCTGGCTGAAGTAGGACTTCTGCTCTGGGTGTGCTACTTTGCCCTAGAGCTGAAAGGCACAACGTGCAGGCTTCTTTCCAAAGGGCGAGTTGGGCCCCACAGCATCTTGCTTCCAGCTCTTTGGGAAGCTAAGAAACAACTCGCTCTGCACAGTGCTCTTACAGCCTAGTGGGAACATCTCTTCCAAAGGCCTGTGAAACGCAGTTTCTTTGCAGGCCTGATCTGGCTGAAGTAGGACTTCTGCTCTGGGTGTGCTACTTTGCCCTAGAGCTGAAAGGCACAACGTGCAGGCTTCTTTCCAAAGGGCGAGTTGGGCCCCACAGCATCTTGCTTCCAGCTCTTTGGGAAGCTAAGAAACAACTCGCTCTGCACAGTGCTCTTACAGCCTACCGGGAACATCTCTTCCAAAGGCCTGTGAAACGCAGTTTCTTTGCAGGCCTGATCTGGCTGAAGTAGGACTTCTGCTCTGGGTGTGCTACTTTGCCCTAGAGCTGAAAGGCACAACGTGCAGGCTTCTTTCCAAAGGGCGAGTTGGGCCCCACAGCATCTTGCTTCCAGCTCTTTGGGAAGCTAAGAAACAACTCGCTCTGCACAGTGCTCTTACAGCCTACCGGGAACATCTCTTCCAAAGGCCTGTGAAACGCAGTTTCTTTGCAGGCCTGATCTGGCTGAAGTAGGACTTCTGCTCTGGGTGTGCTACTTTGCCCTAGAGCTGAAAGGCACAACGTGCAGGCTTCTTTCCAAAGGGCGAGTTGGGCCCCACAGCATCTTGCTTCCAGCTCTTTGGGAAGCTAAGAAACAACTCGCTCTGCACAGTGCTCTTACAGCCTAGTGGGAACATCTCTTCCAAAGGCCTGTGAAACGCAGTTTCTTTGCAGGCCTGATCTGGCTGAAGTAGGACTTCTGCTCTGGGTGTGCTACTTTGCCCTAGAGCTGAAAGGCACAACGTGCAGGCTTCTTTCCAAAGGGCGAGTTGGGCCCCACAGCATCTTGCTTCCAGCTCTTTGGGAAGCTAAGAAACAACTCGCTCTGCACAGTGCTCTTACAGCCTACCGGGAACATCTCTTCCAAAGGCCTGTGAAACGCAGTTTCTTTGCAGGCCTGATCTGGCTGAAGTAGGACTTCTGCTCTGGGTGTGCTACTTTGCCCTAGAGCTGAAAGGCACAACGTGCAGGCTTCTTTCCAAAGGGCGAGTTGGGCCCCACAGCATCTTGCTTCCAGCTCTTTGGGAAGCTAAGAAACAACTCGCTCTGCACAGTGCTCTTACAGCCTACTGGGAACATCTCTTCCAAAGGCCTGTGAAACGCAGTTTCTTTGCAGGCCTGATCTGGCTGAAGTAGGACTTCTGCTCTGGGTGTGCTACTTTGCCCTAGAGCTGAAAGGCACAACGTGCAGGCTTCTTTCCAAAGGGCGAGTTGGGCCCCACAGCATCTTGCTTCCAGCTCTTTGGGAAGCTAAGAAACAACTCGCTCTGCACAGTGCTCTTACAGCCTACCGGGAACATCTCTTCCAAAGGCCTGTGAAACGCAGTTTCTTTGCAGGCCTGATCTGGCTGAAGTAGGACTTCTGCTCTGGGTGTGCTACTTTGCCCTAGAGCTGAAAGGCACAACGTGCAGGCTTCTTTCCAAAGGGCGAGTTGGGCCCCACAGCATCTTGCTTCCAGCTCTTTGGGAAGCTAAGAAACAACTCGCTCTGCACAGTGCTCTTACAGCCTAGTGGGAACATCTCTTCCAAAGGCCTGTGAAACGCAGTTTCTTTGCAGGCCTGATCTGGCTGAAGTAGGACTTCTGCTCTGGGTGTGCTACTTTGCCCTAGAGCTGAAAGGCACAACGTGCAGGCTTCTTTCCAAAGGGCGAGTTGGGCCCCACAGCATCTTGCTTCCAGCTCTTTGGGAAGCTAAGAAACAACTCGCTCTGCACAGTGCTCTTACAGCCTAGTGGGAACATCTCTTCCAAAGGCCTATGAAACGCAGTTTCTTTGCAGGCCTGATCTGGCTGAAGTAGGACTTCTGCTCTGGGTGTGCTACTTTGCCCTAGAGCTGAAAGGCACAACGTGCAGGCTTCTTTCCAAAGGGCGAGTTGGGCCCCACAGCATCTTGCTTCCAGCTCTTTGGGAAGCTAAGAAACAACTCGCTCTGCACAGTGCTCTTACAGCCTAGTGGGAACATCTCTTCCAAAGGCCTGTGAAACGCAGTTTCTTTGCAGGCCTGATCTGGCTGAAGTAGGACTTCTGCTCTGTGTGTGCTACTTTGCCCTAGAGCTGAAAGGCACAACGTGCAGGCTTCTTTCCAAAGGGCGAGTTGGGCCCAACAGCATCTTGCTTCCAGCTCTTTGGGAAGCTAAGAAACAACTCGCTCTGCACAGTGCTCTTACAGCCTAGTGGGAACATCTCTTCCAAAGGCCTGTGAAACGCAGTTTCTTTGCAGGCCTGATCTGGCTGAAGTAGGACTTCTGCTCTGGGTGTGCTACTTTGCCCTAGAGCTGAAAGGCACAACGTGCAGGCTTCTTTCCAAAGGGCGAGTTGGGCCCCACAGCATCTTGCTTCCAGCTCTTTGGGAAGCTAAGAAACAACTCGCTCTGCACAGTGCTCTTACAGCCTAGTGGGAACATCTCTTCCAAAGGCCTGTGAAACGCAGTTTCTTTGCAGGCCTGATCTGGCTGAAGTAGGACTTCTGCTCTGGGTGTGCTACTTTGCCCTAGAGCTGAAAGGCACAACGTGCAGGCTTCTTTCCAAAGGGCGAGTTGGGCCCCACAGCATCTTGCTTCCAGCTCTTTGGGAAGCTAAGAAACAACTCGCTCTGCACAGTGCTCTTACAGCCTAACGGGAGATCTCTTCCAAAGGCCTGTGAAACGCAGATTCTTTGCAGGCCTGATCTGGCTGAAGTAGGACTTCTGCTCTCCGTGTGCTACTTTGCCCTAGAGCTGAAAGGTACAACGTGCAGGCATCTTTCCAAAAGGCGAGTTGGGCCCCTCAGCATCTTGCTTCCAGCTCTTTGGGAAGCTAAGAAACAACTCGCTCTGCACAGTGCTCTTACAGCCTACCGGGAACATCTCTTCCAAAGGCCTGTGAAACGCAGTTTCTTTGCAGGCCTGATCTGGCTGAAGTAGGACTTCTGCTCTCCGTGTGCTACTTTGCCCTAGAGCTGAAAGGCACAACGTGCAGGCTTCTTTCCAAAGGGCGAGTTGGGCCCCACAGCATCTTGCTTCCAGCTCTTTGGGAAGCTAAGAAACAACTCGCTCTGCACAGTGCTCTTACAGCCTAGTGGGAACATCTCTTCCAAAGGCCTGTGAAACGCAGTTTCTTTGCAGGCCTGATCTGGCTGAAGTAGGACTTCTGCTCTGGGTGTGCTACTTTGCCCTAGAGCTGAAAGGCACAACGTGCAGGCTTCTTTCCAAAGGGCGAGTTGGGCCCCACAGCATCTTGCTTCCAGCTCTTTGGGAAGCTAAGAAACAACTCGCTCTGCACAGTGCTCTTACAGCCTACCGGGAACATCTCTTCCAAAGACCTGTGAAACGCAGTTTCTTTGCAGGCCTGATCTGGCTGAAGTAGGACTTCTGCTCTGGGTGTGCTACTTTGCCCTAGAGCTGAAAGGCACAACGTGCAGGCTTCTTTCCAAAAGGCGAGTTGGGCCCCTCAGCATCTTGCTTCCAGCTCTTTGGGAAGCTAAGAAACAACTCGCTCTGCACAGTGCTCTTACAGCCTAGTGGGAACATCTCTTCCAAAGGCCTGTGAAACGCAGTTTCTTTGCAGGCCTGATCTGGCTGAAGTAGGACTTCTGCTCTGGGTGTGCTACTTTGCCCTAGAGCTGAAAGGCACAACGTGCAGGCTTCTTTCCAAAGGGCGAGTTGGGCCCCTCAGCATCTTGCTTCCAGCTCTTTGGGAAGCTAAGAAACAACTCGCTCTGCACAGTGCTCTTACAGCCTACCGGGAACATCTCTTCCAAAGGCCTGTGAAACGCAGTTTCTTTGCAGGCCTGATCTGACTGAAGTAGGACTTCTGCTCTGGGTGTGCTACTTTGCCCTAGAGCTGAAAGGCACAACGTGCAGGCTTCTTTCCAAAGGGCGAGTTGGGCCCCACAGCATCTTGCTTCCAGCTCTTTGGGAAGCTAAGAAACAACTCGCTCTGCACAGTGCTCTTACAGCCTAGTGGGAACATCTCTTCCAAAGGCCTGTGAAATGCAGTTTCTTTGCAGGCCTGATCTGGCTGAAGTAGGACTTCTGCTCTGGGTGTGCTACTTTGCCCTAGAGCTGAAAGGCACAACGTGCAGGCTTCTTTCCAAAGGGCGAGTTGGGCCCCACAGCATCTTGCTTCCAGCTCTTTGGGAAGCTAAGAAACAACTCGCTCTGCACAGTGCTCTTACAGCCTACCGGGAACATCTCTTCCAAAGGCCTGTGAAACGCAGTTTCTTTGCAGGCCTGATCTGGCTGAAGTAGGACTTCTGCTCTGGGTGTGCTACTTTGCCCTAGAGCTGAAAGGCACAACGTGCAGGCTTCTTTCCAAAGGGCGAGTTGGGCCCCACAGCATCTTGCTTCCAGCTCTTTGGGAAGCTAAGAAACAACTCGCTCTGCACAGTGCTCTTACAGCCTACCGGGAACATCTCTTCCAAAGGCCTGTGAAACGCAGTTTCTTTGCAGGCCTGATCTGGCTGAAGTAGGACTTCTGCTCTGGGTGTGCTACTTTGCCCTAGAGCTGAAAGGCACAACGTGCAGGCTTCTTTCCAAAGGGCGAGTTGGGCCCCACAGCATCTTGCTTCCAGCTCTTTGGGAAGCTAAGAAACAACTCGCTCTGCACAGTGCTCTTACAGCCTAGTGGGAACATCTCTTCCACAGGCCTGTGAAACGCAGTCTCTTTGCAGGCCTTATCTGGCTGAAGTAGGACTTCTGCTCTGGGTGTGCTACTTTGCCCTAGAGCTGAAAGGCACAACGTGCAGGCTTCTTTCCAAAGGGCGAGTTGGGCCCCACAGCATCTTGCTTCCAGCTCTTTGGGAAGCTAAGAAACAACTCGCTCTGCACAGTGCTCTTACAGCCTACCGGGAACATCTCTTCCAAAGGCCTGTGAAACGCAGTTTCTTTGCAGGCCTGATCTGGCTGAAGTAGGACTTCTGCTCTTGGTGTGCTACTTTGCCCTAGAGCTGAAAGGCACAACGTGCAGGCTTCTTTCCAAAGGGCGAGTTGGGCCCCACAGCATCTTGCTTCCAGCTCTTTGGGAAGCTAAGAAACGACTCGCTCTGCACAGTGCTCTTACAGCCTACCGGGAACATCTCTTCCAAAGGCCTGTGAAACGCAGTTTCTTTGCAGGCCTGATCTGGCTGAAGTAGGACTTCTGCTCTGGGTGTGCTACTTTGACCTAGAGCTGAAAGGCACAACGTGCAGGCTTCTTTCCAAAGGGCGAGTTGGGCCCCACAGCATCTTGCTTCCAGCTCTTTGGGAAGCTAAGAAACAACTCGCTCTGCACAGTGCTCTTACAGCCTACCGGGAACATCTCTTCCAAAGGCCTGTGAAACGCAGTTTCTTTGCAGGCCTGATCTGGCTAAAGTAGGACTTCTGCTCTGGGTGTGCTACTTTGCCCTAGAGCTGAAAGGCACAACGTGCAGGCTTCTTTCCAAAAGGCGAGTTGGGCCCAACAGCATCTTGCTTCCAGCTCTTTGGGAAGCTAAGAAACAACTCGCTCTGCACAGTGCTCTTACAGCCTACCGGGAACATCTCTTCCAAAGGCCTGTGAAACGCAGTTTCTTTGCAGGCCTGATCTGGCTGAAGTAGGACTTCTGCTCTGGGTGTGCTACTTTGCCCTAGAGCTGAAAGGCACAACGTGCAGGCTTCTTTCCAAAGGGCGAGTTGGGCCCCACAGCATCTTGCTTCCAGCTCTTTGGGAAGCTAAGAAACAACTCGCTCTGCACAGTGCTCTTACAGCCTACCGGGAACATCTCTTCCAAAGGCCTGTGAAACGCAGTTTCTTTGCAGGCCTGATCTGGCTGAAGTAGGACTTCTGCTCTGGGTGTGCTACTTTGCCCTAGAGCTGAAAGGCACAACGTGCAGGCTTCTTTCCAAAAGGCGAGTTGGGCCCAACAGCATCTTGCTTCCAGCTCTTTGGGAAGCTAAGAAACAACTCGCTCTGCACAGTGCTCTTACAGCCTAGTGGGAACATCTCTTCCAAAGGCCTGTGAAACGCAGTTTCTTTGCAGGCCTGATCTGGCTGAAGTAGGACTTCTGCTCTGGGTGTGCTACTTTGCCCTAGAGCTGAAAGGCACAACGAGCAGGCTTCTTTCCAAAGGGCGAGTTGGGCCCCACAGCATCTTGCTTCCAGCTCTTTGGGAAGCTAAGAAACAACTCGCTCTGCACAGTGCTCTTACAGCCTAGTGGGAACATCTCTTCCAAAGGCCTATGAAACGCAGTTTCTTTGCAGGCCTGATCTGGCTGAAGTAGGACTTCTGCTCTGGCTGTGCTACTTTGCCCTAGAGCTGAAAGGCACAACGTGCAGGCTTCTTTCCAAAGGGCGAGTTGGGCCCCACAGCATCTTGCTTCCAGCTCTTTGGGAAGCTAAGAAACAACTCGCTCTGCACAGTGCTCTTACAGCCTAGTGGGAACATCTCTTCCAAAGGCCTGTGAAACGCAGTTTCTTTGCAGGCCTGATCTCGCTGAAGTAGGACTTCTGCTCTCTGTGTGCTACTTTGCCCTAGAGCTGAAAGGCAAAACGTGCAGGCTTCTTTCCAAAGGGCGAGTTGGGCCCAACAGCATCTTGCTTCCAGCTCTTTGGGAAGCTAAGAAACAACTCGCTCTGCACAGTGCTCTTACAGCCTAGTGGGAACATCTCTTCCAAAGGCCTGTGAAACGCAGTTTCTTTGCAGGCCTGATCTGGCTGAAGTAGGACTTCTGCTCTGGGTGTGCTACTTTGCCCTAGAGCTGAAAGGCACAACGTGCAGGCTTCTTTCCAAAGGGCGAGTTGGGCCCCACAGCATCTTGCTTCCAGCTCTTTGGGAAGCTAAGAAACAACTCGCTCTGCACAGTGCTCTTACAGCCTAGTGGGAACATCTCTTCCAAAGGCCTGTGAAACGCAGTTTCTTTGCAGGCCTGATCTGGCTGAAGTAGGACTTCTGCTCTGGGTGTGCTACTTTGCCCTAGAGCTGAAAGGCACAACGTGCAGGCTTCTTTCCAAAGGGCGAGTTGGGCCCCAGAGCATCTTGCTTCCAGCTCTTTGGGAAGCTAAGAAACAACTCGCTCTGCACAGTGCTCTTACAGCCTAACGGGAGATCTCTTCCAAAGGCCTGTGAAACGCAGATTCTTTGCAGGCCTGATCTGGCTGAAGTAGGACTTCTGCTCTCCGTGTGCTACTTTGCCCTAGAGCTGAAAGGTACAACGTGCAGGCATCTTTCCAAAAGGCGAGTTGGGCCCCTCAGCATCTTGCTTCCAGCTCTTTGGGAAGCTAAGAAACAACTCGCTCTGCACAGTGCTCTTACAGCCTACCGGGAACATCTCTTCCAAAGGCCTGTGAAACGCAGTTTATTTGCAGGCCTGATCTGGCTAAAGTAGGACTTCTGCTCTCCGTGTGCTACTTTGCCCTAGAGCTGAAAGGCAAAACGTGCAGGCTTCTTTCAAAAAGGCGAGTTGGGCCCAACAGCATCTTGCTTCCAGCTCTTTGGGAAGCTAAGAAACAACTCGCTCTGCACAGTGCTCTTACAGCCTAGTGGGAACATCTCTTCCAAAGGCCTGTGAAATGCAGTTTCTTTCCTGGCCTGATCTGGCTGAAGTAGGACTTCTGCTCTGGGTGTGCTACGTTGCCCTAGAGCTGAAAGGCACAACGTGCAGGCTTCTTTCCAAAGGGCGAGTTGGGCCCCACAGCATCTTGCTTCCAGCTCTTTGGGAAGCTAAGAAACAACTCGCTCTGCACAGTGCTCTTACAGCCTACCGGGAACATCTCTTCCAAAGGCCTGTGAAACGCAGTTTCTTTGCAGGCCTGATCTGGCTGAAGTAGGACTTCTGCTCTCCGTGTGCTACTTTGCCCTAGAGCTGAAAGGCACAACGTGCAGGCTTCTTTCCAAAAGGCGAGTTGGGCCCCACAGCATCTTGCTTCCAGCTCTTTGGGAAGCTAAGAAACAACTCGCTCTGCACAGTGCTCTTACAGCCTACCGGGAACATCTCTTCCAAAGGCCTGTGAAACACAGTTTCTTTGCAGGCCTGATCTGGCTGAAGTAGGACTTCTGCTCTGGGTGTGCTACTTTGCCCTAGAGCTGAAAGGCACAACGTGCAGGCTTCTTTCCAAAGGGCGAGTTGGGCCCCACAGCATCTTGCTTCCACCACTTTGGGAAGCTAAGAAACAACTCGCTCTGCCTAGTGCTCTTACAGCCTAGTGGGAACATCTCTTCCAAAGGCCTGTGAAACGCAGTTTCTTTCCAGGCCTGATCTGGCTGAAGTAGGACTTCTGCTCTGGGTGTGCTACTTTGCCCTAGAGCTGAAAGGCACAACGTTCAGGCTTCTTTCCAAAGGGCGAGTTGGGCCCCACAGCATCTTGCTTCCAACTCTTTGGGAAGCTAAGAAACAACTCGCTCTGCACAGTGCTCTTACAGCCTACCGGGAACATCTCTTCCAAAGGCCTGTGAAACGCAGTTTCTTTGCAGGCCTGATCTGGCTGAAGTAGGACTTCTGCTCTGGCTGTGCTACTTTGCCCTAGAGCTGAAAGGCACAACGTGCAGGCTTCTTTCCAAAGGGCGAGTTGGGCCCCACAGCATCTTGCTTCCAGCTCTTTGGGAAGCTAAGAAACCACTCGCTCTGCACACTGCTCTTACAGCCTACTGTGAACATCTCTTCAAAGGCCTGTGAAACGCAGTTTCTTTGCAGGCCTGATCTGGCTGAAGTAGGACTTGTACTCTGGGTGTGCTACTTTGCCCTAGAGCTGAAAGGCACAACGTGCAGGCTTCTTTCCAAAGGGCGAGTTGGGCCCCACAGCATCTTGCTTCCAGCTCTTTGGGAAGCTAAGAAACATCTCGCTCTGCAGAGTGCTCTTACAGCCTAGTGGGAGCATCTCTTCCAAAGGCCTGTGAAACGCAGTTTCTTTGCAGGCCTGATCTGGCTGAAGTAGGACTTCTGCTCTGTGTGTGCTACTTTGCCCTAGAGCTGAAAGGCACAACGTGCAGTCTTCTTTCCAAAGGGCGAGTTGGGCCCCACAGCATCTTGCTTCCAGCTCTTTGGGAAGCTAAGAAACAACTCGCTCTGCACAGTGCTCTTACAGCCTAGTGGGAACATCTCTTCCAAAGGCCTGTGAAACGCAGTTTCTTTGCAGGCCTGATCTGGCTGAAGTAGGACTTCTGCTCTGGGTGTGCTACTTTGCCCTAGAGCTGAAAGGCACAACGTGCAGGCTTCTTTCCAAAGGGCGATTTGGGCCCCTCAGCATCTTGCTTCCAGCTCTTTGGGAAGCTAAGAAACAACTCGCTCTGCACAGTGCTCTTACAGCCTACCGGGAACATCACTTCCAAATGCCTGTGAAACGCAGTTTCTTCGCAGGCCTGATCTGGCTGAAGTAGGACTTCTGCTCTGGGTGTGCTACTTTGCCCTAGAGCTGAAAGGCACAACGTGCAGGCTTCTTTCCAAAGGGCGAGTTGGGCCCCACAGCATCTTGCTTCCAGCTCTTTGGGAAGCTAAGAAACCACTCGCTCTGCACAGTGCTCTTACAGCCTAGTGGGAACATCTCTTCCAAAGGCCTGTGAAACGCAGTTTCTTTGCAGGCCTGATCTGGCTGAAGTAGGACTTCTGCTCTGGGTGTGCTACTTTGCCCTAGAGCTGAAAGGCACAACGTGCAGGCTTCTTTCCAAAGGGCGATTTGGGCCCCTCAGCATCTTGCTTCCAGCTCTTTGGGAAGCTAAGAAACACGTCGCTCTGCACAGTGCTCTTACAGCCTACTGGGAACATCTCTTCCAAATGCCTGTGAAACGCAGTTTCTTCGCAGGCCTGATCTGGCTGAAGTAGGACTTCTGCTCTGGGTGTGCTACTTTGCCCTAGAGCTGAAAGGCACAACGTGCAGGCTTCTTTCCAAAGTGCGAGTTGGGCCCCACAGCATCTTGCTTCCAGCTCTTTGGGAAGCAAAGAAACAACTCGCTCTGCACAGTGCTCTTACAGCCTACCGGGAACATCTCTTCCAAAGGCCTGTGAAACGCAGTTTCTTTGCAGGCCTGATCTGGCTGAAGTAGGACTTCTGCTCTGGGTGTGCTACTTTGCCCTAGAGCTGAAAGGCACAACGTGCAGGCTTCTTTCCAAAGGGCGAGTTGGGCCCCACAGCATCTTGCTTCCAGCTCTTTGGGAAGCTAAGAAACACCTCGCTCTGCACAGTGCTCTTACAGCCTAGTGGGAACATCTCTTCCAAAGGCCTGTGAAACGCAGTTTCTTTGCAGGCCTGATCTGGCTGAAGTAGGACTTCTGCTATGGGTGTGCTACTTTGCCCTAGAGCTGAAAGGCAAAACGTGCAGGCTTCTTTCCAAAAGGCGAGTTGGGCCCCACAGCATCTTGCTTCCACCACTTTGGGAAGCTAAGAAACAACTCGCTCTGCATAGTGCTCTTACAGCCTAGTGGGAACATCTCTTGAAAGGCCTGTGAAACGCAGTTTCTTTGCAGGCCTGATCTGGCTGAAGTAGGACTTCTGCTCTGGGTGTGCTACTTTGCCCTAGAGCTGAAAGGCACAACGTGCAGGCTTCTTTCCAAAGGGCGAGTTGGGCCCCACAGCATCTTGCTTCCACCACTTTGGGAAGCTAAGAAACAACTCGCTCTGCCTAGTGCTCTTACAGCCTAGTGGGAACATCTCTTCCAAAGGCCTGTGAAACGCAGTTTCTTTGCAGGCCTGATCTGGCTGAAGTAGGACTTCTGCTCTGGGTGTGCTACTTTGCCCTAGAGCTGAAAGGCACAACGTGCAGGCTTCTTTCCAAAGGGCGAGTTGGGCCCCACAGCATCTTGCTTCCAACTCTTTGGGAAGATAAGAAACAACTCGCTCTGCACAGTGCTCTTACAGCCTACCAGGAACATCTCTTCCAAAGGCCTGTGAAACGCAGTTTCTTTGCAGGCCTGATCTGGCTGAAGTAGGACTTCTGCTCTGGCTGTGCTACTTTGCCCTAGAGCTGAAAGGCACAACGTGCAGGCTTCTTTCCAAAGGGCGAGTTGGGCCCCACAGCATCTTGCTTCCAGCTCTTTGGGAAGCTAAGAAACCACTCGCTCTGCACACTGCTCTTACAGCCTACTGTGAACATCTCTTCAAAGGCCTGTGAAACGCAGTTTCTTTGCAGGCCTGATCTGGCTGAAGTAGGACTTGTACTCTGGGTGTGCTACTTTGCCCTAGAGCTGAAAGGCACAACGTGCAGGCTTCTTTCCAAAGGGCGAGTTGGGCCCCACAGCATCTTGCTTCCAGCTCTTTGGGAAGCTAAGAAACATCTCGCTCTGCACAGTGCTCTTACAGCCTAGTGGGAGCATCTCTTCCAAAGGCCTGTGAAACGCAGTTTCTTTGCAGGCCTGATCTGGCTGAAGTAGGACTTCTGCTCTGGGTGTGCTACTTTGCCCTAGAGCTGAAAGGCACAACGTGCAGGCTTCTTTCCAAAGGGCGAGTTGGGCCCCACAGCATCTTGCTTCCAGCTCTTTGGGAAGCTAAGAAACAACTCGCTCTGCACAGTGCTCTTACAGCCTAGTGGGAACATCTCTTCCAAAGGCCTGTGAAACGCAGTTTCTTTGCAGGCCTGATCTGGCTGAAGTAGGACTTCTGCTCTGGGTGTGCTACTTTGCCCTAGAGCTGAAAGGCACAACGTGCAGGCTTCTTTCCAAAGGGCGAGTTGGGCCCCACAGCATCTTGCTTCCAGCTCTTTGGGAAGCTAAGAAACAACTCGCTCTGCACAGTGCTCTTACAGCCTACCGGGAACATCTCTTCCAAAGGCCTGTGAAACGCAGTTTCTTTGCAGGCCTGATCTGGCTGAAGTAGGACTTCTGCTCTGGGTGTGCTACTTTGCCCTAGAGCTGAAAGGCACAACGTGCAGGCTTCTTTCCAAAGGGCGAGTTGGGCCCCACAGCATCTTGCTTCCAGCTCTTTGGGAAGCTAAGAAACAACTCGCTCTGCACAGTGCTCTTACAGCCTAGTGGGAACATCTCTTCCAAAGGCCTGTGAAACGCAGTTTCTTTGCAGGCCTGATCTGGCTGAAGTAGGACTTCTGCTCTGGGTGTGCTACTTTGCCCTAGAGCTGAAAGGCACAACGTGCAGGCTTCTTTCCAAAGGGCGAGTTGGGCCCCACAGCATCTTGCTTCCAGCTCTTTGGGAAGCTAAGAAACAACTCGCTCTGCACAGTGCTCTTACAGCCTAGTGGGAACATCTCTTCCAAAGGCCTGTGAAACGCAGTTTCTTTGCAGGCCTGATCTGGCTGAAGTAGGACTTCTGCTCTGGGTGTGCTACTTTGCCCTAGAGCTGAAAGGCACAACGTGCAGGCTTCTTTCCAAAGGGCGAGTTGGGCCCCACAGCATCTTGCTTCCAGCTCTTTGGGAAGCTAAGAAACAACTCGCTCTGCACAGTGCTCTTACAGCCTAGTGGGAACATCTCTTCCAAAGGCCTGTGAAACGCAGTTTCTTTGCAGGCCTGATCTGGCTGAAGTAGGACTTCTGCTCTGGGTGTGCTACTTTGCCCTAGAGCTGAAAGGCACAACGTGCAGGCTTCTTTCCAAAGGGCGAGTTGGGCCCCACAGCATCTTGCTTCCAGCTCTTTGGGAAGCTAAGAAACAACTCGCTCTGCATAGTGCTCTTACAGCCTAGTGGGAACATCTCTTCCAAAGGCCTGTGAAACGCAGTTTCTTTGCAGGCCTGATCTGGCTGAAGTAGGACTTCTGCTCTGGGTGTGCTACTTTGCCCTAGAGCTGAAAGGCACAACGTGCAGGCTTCTTTCCAAAGGGCGAGTTGGGCCCCACAGCATCTTGCTTCCAGCTCTTTGGGAAGCTAAGAAACAACTCGCTCTGCACAGTGCTCTTACAGCCTACCGGGAACATCTCTTCCAAAGGCCTGTGAAACGCAGTTTCTTTGCAGGCCTGATCTGGCTGAAGTAGGACTTCTGCTCTGGGTGTGCTACTTTGCCCTAGAGCTGAAAGGCACAACGTGCAGGCTTCTTTCCAAAGGGCGAGTTGGGCCCCACAGCATCTTGCTTCCAGCTCTTTGGGAAGCTAAGAAACCACTCGCTCTGCACACTGCTCTTACAGCCTACTGTGAACATCTCTTCAAAGGCCTGTGAAACGCAGTTTCTTTGCAGGCCTGATCTGGCTGAAGTAGGACTTGTACTCTGGGTGTGCTACTTTGCCCTAGAGCTGAAAGGCACAACGTGCAGGCTTCTTTCCAAAGGGCGAGTTGGGCCCCACAGCATCTTGCTTCCAGCTCTTTGGGAAGCTAAGAAACAACTCGCTCTGCACAGTGCTCTTACAGCCTAGTGGGAGCATCTCTTCCAAAGGCCTGTGAAACGCAGTTTCTTTGCAGGCCTGATCTGGCTGAAGTAGGACTTCTGCTCTGGGTGTGCTACTTTGCCCTAGAGCTGAAAGGCACAACGTGCAGTCTTCTTTCCAAAGGGCGAGTTGGGCCCCACAGCATCTTGCTTCCAGCTCTTTGGGAAGCTAAGAAACAACTCGCTCTGCACAGTGCTCTTACAGCCTAGTGGGAACATCTCTTCCAAAGGCCTGTGAAACGCAGTTTCTTTGCAGGCCTGATCTGGCTGAAGTAGGACTTCTGCTCTGGGTGTGCTACTTTGCCCTAGAGCTGAAAGGCACAACGTGCAGGCTTCTTTCCAAAGGGCGATTTGGGCCCCTCAGCATCTTGCTTCCAGCTCTTTGGGAAGCTAAGAAACAACTCGCTCTGCACAGTGCTCTTACAGCCTACCGGGAACATCACTTCCAAATGCCTGTGAAACGCAGTTTCTTCGCAGGCCTGATCTGGCTGAAGTAGGACTTCTGCTCTGGGTGTGCTACTTTGCCCTAGAGCTGAAAGGCACAACGTGCAGGCTTCTTTCCAAAGGGCGAGTTGGGCCCCACAGCATCTTGCTTCCAGCTCTTTGGGAAGCTAAGAAACCACTCGCTCTGCACAGTGCTCTTACAGCCTAGTGGGACACAAGGCAATACCAGAATTCTAACCAAGGGGCCACAAC